>NC_137190.1:11006968-11021968 GCF_960531495.2 Zeus faber | reverse complement strand
GACATTATTATGTAACCAGCAAACAGGGTCTGAACCGCGACAGGAGTACTCCCCAGCACAACAACACAGGAACAGCACAGGATTGTTAGAGGAACCTATAGGCGCAGATCCACTGTATAGAGGATAATTGCATAATTGTATAGGCTTGGTCTGTAAGCGCGCGTGTGTGTGTGTGTTCATGGTTATGTGTATGTGGGCGTGTTCATAAAGATATTTTTTCTTCATAAAGGTCATTTTTTGCTCCTGAAAATATAACCTACCCCAAATAATAATATTCATGTGCATATCCAGTTGGATGCAATTTAATCGGCTCTGCTCTGTCGCAAATTCTTTGATGAATTATTTTGTGTTCTTTGCTGCTAATTACGAAAATAACAGTTTGACCAATATATTTTTATCAGGCTCTCTTATCCTGTGATAATTGCAGAAATCGAAATTCAGCTTTTACTTCATTTTCCTTTCCATAATTGGATTAAAAGTGTTGTTTTAACCTTAAACCTGTGCTTCTTTCCTTTGGTTCAACATTATCGAAATATGTGCTCCAGAAAGGCGAGCGGGCGAGTACAGTCTATAGATAAATGGGATATGGTGTATAATCTCGAAAATGTATCGTCTAAAATAAACAGAATAAAATATTTCCCCGATCTCCTTTAGATTTCGTGGGTGGGTGAGTGAGTTCATGGGGTAAGCTAAACTTGACAACTTGACAATGCCAGCACATGTTGCCTCGTATAGTCAGGAGGACTGTGTTTAGCTCCTTAAAGCCCTTCCTTCTTTAACCCAAACCATTCCCTTCCCCCAAGGTTCTACTGGGATCTGACCATGCTGCTGCTGATGGTGGGCAACCTCATCATCATCCCCGTGGGCATCACCTTCTTCAAGGACGAGCACACACCGCCCTGGATCGTCTTCAACGTGGTCTCGGACACTTTCTTCCTCATGGACCTGGTGCTCAACTTCAGGACGGGTATCGTCAAGGAGGACAACACCGAGATCATCCTGGACCCGCAGCAGATCAAGATCAAGTACCTGAGGAGCTGGTTTGTGGTGGACTTCATCTCCTCCATCCCGGTGGACTACATCTTCCTCATCGTGGAGACCCGCATCGACTCGGACTTCTACAAGACGGCGCGCGCCCTGCGCATCGTGCGCTTCACCAAGATCCTCAGCTTGCTGCGGCTCCTCCGCCTGTCCAGGCTCATCCGCTACATCCATCAGTGGGAAGAGGTAGGGGCGTGAGAGAGAGAGCGAGAGAGAGAGAGAGAGAGAGAGAGAGAGAGAGAGAGAGAGAGAGAGAGAGAGAGAGAGAGAGAGAGGGAGAAGACAACCTGAGAAACCGTTAACTGAATGTTGTGAGTTCATGTTTTAGTTGTGCATCATCCTGAGCCGTGCATGATGTTTGACCTTTCTGTGCTGGTGTAAGATGAATGGCATGCCATTGTATAGAGAGAGAGAGAGAGAGAGAGAGAGAGAGAGAGAGTGAGAGAGCATACCACAGAAAGCCTCCCACAACGATGACATTGATTGGCAATTGTGAGACTGTGCTGATGTGCTGATAAAGTCAAATAAATGGGACCTCTCTCCCCCTGTTCCCATCATGGGGAGGTACCGTAGCAGTGCTCATGTAGTCTTCACCTATCCTCCTCCCCCTGGAAACATGTGTGGAGGCTAGCTCTGATTATAGTCATGACCGAGACGTGGAGAGGCTCTCCTCTGTACCGATGAGCTGATGAAGCCGAGTTGTTGATTAGCATTTCTCTGTGTTTGCCTGTTGGGTTCTAGCAATGAGCCCCACCAAAAGCAAAGTGGATTTCCTGCAATGCAAGCATGATTATAATTGCAGAAACAACTGCAAGTGTTCCGGTAGCCCTCACCGGCTCTTCCCGCACAGTCCTAGAAGTGAGAAGAGCAATTCAAAGCATGAGACGTTTTGTGTGAAACGAATGAGTAGACACCCAACTGGAGGACTGTGCTTAAGACTAAAGACCCGTCCTCCACGTAAACATCTTTGCCGGTTCACGCAAGGTAACTTTGTCCCTTTGCAGACTCGATGGTCGAAGCATTTCTCGGGATATAGTTCCTGCACGTCACAGCGCGGGGCTTTTGCACCACCACACGAGGAGCATTAACGGATTTGAGGCCAGGGGCTCCTTATAATATAGATGTGGTGCCAGCACTCCTTCAGTTGCTAATAGCTTAGGTGCAAAAAAAAAACCTCGCCGGGCGCTAGCGCGAGGGATCAAAGCAACAATCTTTGAAGTGTTACTACTCCTTACCTGTGGGCAAACAAGCAAGCGTGGCTGACAGTTTGGTCATGTCTTAACAGCTCGCTTGCACAATCAATCTCTAATATACACCTACAGGTGTAATGCATGCAGGTATCAATGACACGGCTCATTTTACTACAAGTAATTCTTGCAACGCTGGGATGCTGCTTGTCTCAGAACAACATATTGTGAAAATTATGTTGAAAAGCAAGCACCAAATGCGTTCATAATATGCTTTTTTAGCACCTAGCACATGGCCATATAGAGGACCGAAAAGAGGTCCATATTTCCCTCCGGTTGGCTGAGGTGTTCCTGAGATTGTTGAAATAATATTTGTTATTATTTCTGATCAAAGTCTGGTTTTACTTTGATAGTCTAGTACTGGAAAAAAACAAACACGAAAAAACAAACAAAAGAAAAAAAACACACATTCCTTCTGTGAGTTACCCTGACCCCTTTTAGATCCAAAAAATAAAAGATATGAGAATTTGTTGTCATGGTAACCATTTTACATGACTCTTGGTGACCTCATTGATCCATCGATTGGGAAGCCATTCATAAAAGCATTCAAAAGGAAACCATTATTTAATTATGATTAAATACAAGACAAATGACTTTTTGATAGGATTGTGGATAATCTACAAACAATTTAGTAAATCAGACCCTCGGCTCTGCCCTGTCTGTCGTGGAGGGCCTTTGTTTCATGTCAACCGATATAAACTGGATTGTTCAGGGTCAGCGTGCCACAATAAATGATCTTTTCCGTGTGGAATTGTTCCCTAATTTTATATCGCGCACACAGTATTGTGATGAGAAGGCCGACTAATGACACCATTGATCCCTGGGAACGGCGAATTCTCCCGGTGTTTTCGAAATACCAAGCGGCTTGATGGGCGTGTTCGGCCGAATGCTCGACTCTGCGTGGACGATCGCGGCAGTTAGCCTTGAATGAATAGCAGCCTGATTGCTAATAAATCTGAAACACATCACTTGATCTGCCCGCGGGCATCCGGGGGGAAGGAGCTTTGCTTTTGAAATACTCGAGTCCGCCGGCAGACCGTCGAGGGAGAAAAGCTCCGGTGCACAAGTGCGGCAGCGCTTAATCACGCAGGGTCTCTGTGATGCCATTTCAGAGGGAGGAGAGGTTCAAATTAATCACTGGAGGAAAATCCCCCCCAGACAGCGCCGGCACTGACGCATGCCCACTGCTGCCCGAGCTGCAACCGAAAGGGAGCGATCGAGACACTCGGTGGGGCTCGGTCTTTATCTGAAAAGGGTTAGCGCGCTGACGACGGCCTCACACGGGTCGGTCTTTCGAACTCAGGTAAAGACAGGACGAGGAGAGGGGGGCGGGGGTACGGTTGGTGAGGAGGAGGAAAAAAAATTGGCAATAGAGCATAAAAAATGAAATGAATCAGGAAGGAAATGAAGATAATCCAAAGTGAGGCAGGAAGGATCAGCGGTAATAGTTTATTTACAAATAAAATATTCATGTCACAAAAAATATTCAAGGACACTTCAGGACACGGCGGCTCAGACTTCAGCACCTACAGCCAAAACAGGGGAGACAATACCAAAATTGCAGCAGTCATCGAGCCAGCTGCCATTTACAAGTTGCATGGTTGTGTGTGTGTGTGTGTGTGTGTGTGTGTGTGTGTGTGTGTGTGTGTGTGTGTGTGTGTGTGTGTTTGTGTGTATGTGTGTGTGTGAGCATCTGTGTGTTTGTGGAACATTTATCTGTGTGTGTGTGTCCGTGCATGCGAGCGCATGCGTGTGTGTGTGTGTGTGTGTGTGTGTGTGTGTGTGTGTGTGTGTGTGTGTGCGTGCGTGCGTGCGTGCGTGCGCATATGTGTCAGCCATGTTGATGAGTGCTGGTTAGGCAGGCAGAGTGAAAGGCCAGCTTTGCCTCAGTGCAGGAGCACTCCAGAGGCTACCCCGCAGAAATGTCATCTGTCATCGCAAAATAACTTGTCACCAAGAGCTCAACACCTGACTGACATTTTGACTTTTCCAATTGACAACAACACGTCCGTCCGCACCTTTTTCCCTCCATGCTGTACAGTTATTAAATTTGTTTGAATAGTTCTGCGTTTTTACTCACCTACAGTTATGATTCTGTAGTAGTCGCATATGCACACGACTTAGAGTCTGTATCTTAGAGATAAACGCAGATGGATGCGTGCCCTCGACCAAGGCCAGTGTAGAGGATGTCTAATTATTCACTCTTTTCCGAAGATGGAGAGATAGATCGTCTGTGATCTTTGGTGCCATGTGACATGCAGCGCTTACGGCTTCACACAATGCCACTGATTGTGCTATTTGCTTTGCCCAAAATGCATGAAAATTATTTGTCCGGAGCTGGAGGCCTGTGATGCCCTTACAATTAAAGCAGCACTATGTTGTTTTTGGTAATTGGTATTTGGGATTTGGCGCCCCTGCAGTTTCAGCACAAACTCCGGTGTCTGAAGATAATTAATTTTACCGGACAAATTTGAACGTCCATCGGTCCTGTTTCAATAACGCAAATTGTTACAAACGCAAATATAATGTACATCTAGGTTACCAGTGTTGGTACCAGATGTGCTTGGCCTGACAGATCGGCTCACACGGGCAAGTCAGAGGGCGAAGCAAACCTCGTGGCGCTGGCCGAGTCGCCGGTACCGGGCATCCGCGCCGTTGGGGAAGTGGAGCGGCTACGTTTTGTATGAGCATTATTATCGAACATTTTGACGGGCAAGTTTGTAATTTATATACATATTTATTTAATTTTTACCAGGAACCACGGCAATTACCAGATAACGGAAACCTTGAGCCAAACATCAAAGAAGTGCCGTAGTGCCATAAAGGGTAACACACTTTTCCCGCCGTTTTGTACCAAAACCCGGAAGTTACATAGCACAAGAACAGGCGTTCTGGAAGGTGGGTGGGAATGGAAGCGTTGCCGTTCTCCATATTACAAGTCAGTGAATCATTAAAATGATGTGTGTCTTTAAAGGGACACTCGACTGAAAAAGATTGGAAAAACACCTCCAATGAAAGAAACATTATATTTAAGAACGGATAAAAATAAACCTGAGACCAACTATTTACATTTGCAAACAGCAGCGGCTTCATTTTGAGGAGCCTTTTGAATCTCAAAGTCTAATGAATGTTTAAGTAAAGGGCACACGCTGACCCATCTGTGCCGGCGTGCAGACCTAGTGACATTCCTTTTATCCGTCTTGGTTATAATTTTACAGGCGCACATCCTCACACCCGCATGCACGTGCACGTACAGGAGGTGGACAAAATAACAGAAAAGCCTTGTTATGTATTATCATCGTGGGCCTGATAAGGAGCGGGGCCTCCGTTTCAGAATGGCTACCTGTCCTTCCTGGAATAATGAACCGCGTGTGGATGGATATTGCACCATTTTTCAACAAGAAAGGGCTGCGCGTCTTTTAGGGACGGCGCTCTTCGACGTGTTCAGATCGGGTGGTTGGGGATGGCGTTGAAACTCTCTCTTAAATTTGTTGAAGCAGCGCCTATCGGGACTCTACCATCCCTGAATTCAGGAAGATAATGATGGAACGGCGTCTGCGCCGTAGTGTTCACCTGGCTTTGAGAAACAACCTCGTAGTCCTTGGCTGTTCCACAACCATGCAGAGCAAATATTGAACCAAATACCAAATACCAGATACCATTAGGGGTTCCCCATGTGTAACAGTTGGCAACGGACATTATGGGTTTATGGCAGTGCTTCCTAACTGTTTTTCTTTCACGGCACACTTTTTCACAATTAAAAATGTCCTGCGGCACATCGCCGCGGTGAACCGTCAGTTCTCACTTTCAGCGTGAAACTTGATCTCGGCGCGATGAACACAGGGGTTGGTGTTCTGGACCGATGAATTGGTACAGCCTTGCAATTTTGATCTTACAACAAGGTCATTGATCACAAGACCACAAGAGATCATTTCCGTTATTCATTTGTCGCAATTAAGTGGAATTTCAAAAATGTCCACAATCTCTGACGAAGTGTTTTTCAGGTCGTGCGCTCCTTACACCAGGTCATCTGTCGTTGGATGGAAACCGTTTCCGAACGGCCGCCCCTATGGCCGTTCCAGCTTTGTGAATCAGACAACATGTCGTTTTCCTTGAGACTGGGTCACGAAGGAGCTGATTCAATTCTGTGGTCATTACTGGAGGCTGTAATTGAGGCATTCATCCACTGTCCTGTTAATTGTCTGTCTTTCCCAGCTTCGACCACTGAGCCTTTTTGCTGATGCAGTATGTCCACGTTTTACGTGTTCTGTGATGAATTCGGAGACTGTTCCCCTTGATAATTAAATAATTGTTTTTGAGACCAATGGCTCTTCGGAGCTGTCAGATGAATACTTTGAAAACGTACGTTTCAATGTGTGAATTGTCCGACCCCTTAAGAAAAAACAACAAATGACCTACAGAATCAATGAAACAAATGACCGACAAATTTTGTTTGGAGAAATCATAACGGCCTGCAGACCGTTTCTTCCATGACAGCATTTCAGAACAACTGCAAGGCACGGGGACGGGGGCGGCATTTCTGTTTTGGGGCCCCCCTAATTGGGAGGGCCCTTGGGCGCTCACTCCATGCAATGAATGGTTCATTCGTTCTTACTTCACCTTCTGTCAAGGGTTATGGGGGGGAATGGTTGAAAGCCGAAGGTTAATCATGTTGGTTTTTAGGCACAAGGTCAACAAAGTGTCTTTCAGCAAAGGCCTTAACCTCAGAAAACCCATTATTCCTGTATATTTTAGTTTTACTCAGGGGATCCACCCACACACACACACGCACTCATAGAAACACACACACATACACACACACACACACACACACACACACACACACACACACACACACACACACACAGACACACACACACACACACACACACACACACACACACACGCACCCACACACACACGCACGCACGCACACGCACACATACACACACACACACAGTGTGAATGTGTACAACTATTTGCAGAACTGAAATTTGATTTGTCATTATAAACAATATTATATTTTACCCCCAATTTCGGTTCCAACAATCTCACTGGGCTTCCCAGTGACAGTGGGTGCTGCTGTGGTGTCTCCCCTGTCCCCATCTTGTCAACCCGGGCCTCCCCTTGTTCTCACATTTCATTGGGATAAAAATAAGACCTTGGCCGGATATCCTCCTCATTGGAGCTGCCTCCTGTTGACGAAACAGTGACTTGGATGAGATTAGTCAGCCTGTTATTAAATCAGATCCGAAGTGATGCGCTAATGACTAAGCTCTAAGGATTCCTTCTTATCATGCCTGATGCCTGCAGCATCACCGTGCTGTCTCGTCCAACTAGCTAATGTGGGCATCAGTAGCCAATGCATTCTAGAGAGAAACTCTCTGAAAACCCCCAAAAATTAAGAAAAAGGTGAATGTAGTGTGTATGTGTTTAAGAATGCATGTGTAAGAGTGCAACGGGTGACAAAAGTAAAGCGTTTTCAGGCAGGAGTGATATTGCCCTACCATTTGTGCTATTTTTTCAATCATTGGGAGATGATGGAATGATCAGAATCTTTAAAATGTATACAGTATATATATACAGTACATATATAGCACAGCGCCAGACAATCTCTATTAGTATTGGGAACCTATAATATTAAAGGAAACTTTGGTATTTGACTTCCGATATCATTATTTTCCCTTAAGATTGATGGCAGATGGCTTTACTACTCAGCTCTCTCTGCACAATAAGGGCAAAAGCAGTCTGATGCCTCAGAACGTCCGCCCGCCCATCTGCTCTAATAGGCCGCCTAGTACTCCTTTGAGGCGGCGGAGGTTGTTTTCGGTCTTTCATTTCCAGGCAGTAAATTTGCACAAAATATATAAATAGGCTAAATCAAATAATCAGTCCTCCACTCACTGACCCAATACCTTAGCCAAGGACTGCGCGTTCAGAGATAAGAAAGGCTGGAAGAATAGCTTTAATGGGGTATTATTGAGTGCACAATGAGGCTTGCCAGTAACTGTGACAGGTCGCCGGCAGTCTGAATGTGCCTTGTGTGATATGAAAACCCGCTGTGAGTTCCGACGAAAAAAAAAAAAAAAAAAGAGAGAGAAATCACATAGTATTGTGTAATCCTGCATAAACCCATTGGCATGTCTCTGTAAGAAGCTGAGAAAGAGTGGGGTGTGTTTGTGATCCAAGCCCTACAGGCCTGTTTAGACAGATGATTGAAGGGTGTTCCCTGTGGTCCACTCTAAACCTTACTTCTCATTCTCCACTTGTGCTCCGTCCACTGTGGCGGCGCGCAGGAGCAGAACACTCGGCTCAGGTCCTTTACAGTAGGGAAGCAAACCCCCGGACCCGCAATCTGCCGTCGTGCAGCACTGTTTTTTTTGAAACGCGAGCGGAACCAAATGGTTTATGAACTTAAATTGGATTATTATTGCCGTCGAAAAAAACAAGAAGGCTCATGATATAACACTTACCACAATAGACGACGTAAAGCCAGCTCTCATTTCTACCAGATTTACATTGAAATATATTTGTACCTAGTATATACAGTATAGTCTGCATTCATATTGCGCATGTGTACGTGTGCATCCACTGGGCATCTATGAAATAATATCTTTAATTTGTTATCAATGGGTAGCTGAATCAGTGATGCATTGATTTCAGTTTCTGCTGATTGCATTCACAACAACAATGCATGAAAACAATTTAATCTTTTTCCTTAATGCTGTATAAAAGCATCCTTATAGCAAATACATAATCACACAATCAAACATTTTCACCAAATGACAAAACACAAAGAATCAACTCGGTTCCCAGCGAAACCAGGTTTCATCGCGTGTGTTGAGGTGAAGTCGGCAAATTGGTATTGGTATTGGCAAAAAATAAATAAAACAAACAAAAAAAACCCCACAAGCGAAGAATAGTTTTTTTTTAGTTTTTCTTTTTTTTCTTCCCAGGGTGATCTGCCGATTTCTTATGTCAAACATTCATCATCATTAACGGTATGGGCAGCTAATGCCAGATGCCGGGGTCTGGGCAGAGGAACATATGCGTCCACTCTCTCACCTGCAGCACAATCTCCTCGCTCCATCTGTTTGTGATAAGTCAGCAGCTGCACAAAACCACTCCCTTCCTGTCTGGCCGCCATGGCTTCCTGCGCTATTCTACCAGCAGAATCGTTGCCCGTGTTTAGCTCGTTTCTATAAATAATTTGTGTCTGGAACTAATTGTTTCTACAAAGTAGTTTGTGTTTTCAAGGTGATCAGTTGAATGGCTTCCCCGGCTCCATGCGATGACTTCCCCCTCTTGGAAAGTTTTTCAAAAGATTATTATTGTAATAATCATCATGCTTGATTTTATTTCTATTTGTAATTGGACTATAAATTGCGGTATTAGCAAGAAGCAACAGTAGCATCTCGATTCCCAATCCATCTGTTTTTAATTAAACATGTACCTTTAAAGTGGTAATCCGTAAGATTATTCGGTTAAAAAATTCCATATTTTGTACTTTATTTTAGCTGGCACTTTGTAAGAAACGGCCATTCAATGTATTTAGATTACGCATGTGCTCCTCTATGTCCTCTACATGTCTCTCGCCAGTAGCCAGTGTCAGAGCCAGGGTTGCCAGATTGGGTTGCCATAGGAAGCACCGCGTGTATCGGGAACATTTCAGCCATTCACTCTCGTTTTACGGCGTTGGGCTGGTTTTTCGGTGGATTGGGCGGCTTTTAGACTGTGGCTGGTCTGGAAACGGTCAATCCGATCTCGTGGCACCACTCAGAGCGCTTACTTTGAGGAAGCGGACTCCTAAATTGCAGCCCATGGATTAGCGAAATAACAGAGCCGCTGTGACTTACTTGATGTGACCCCGTGTGTTTGATGGATGTAAAAAGGTAACGGACGCCTCCTCGTGAGGGTAGCACGAGCGGCGCTGAGCCCCGCGGACGCTGTGGGGTTGTGTCTCCGTGCCCTCATCAATCAAAGTTCTCTTGTTTACTCTGATGGTAATGCGGCCAGACTCATTGTCTGTCCCCATCAATTAGATGAAGGAGGCCGGTAATCCATCATCCCTAATGTAAAACGTCATACTCTCAAATGGTGTTTGCCCTCGCGTGTGGAGGTTGCCTGTTTGCGATTTTGGCTTTGTGTAACACCTACGAGTGCACGTCTGTCTGCGTTGTGTGTGTGTGTGTGTGCGTGCGTGCGTGGGTGCGTGGGTGCATGCATGCATGCGTGCGTGTGTACACATGCTCAGGTGCACAGGTATATTATTTTTTGCTGCTTGAAATAGAGTTGTGGTGCCGCTACTACCATGTTAAGCGGGTTTCTGGGGAGGAAGAGAGAGAGAGAGGGACAACTGGAGAATTGGAGAGAAACCGTGGGGTCTCGTTCTTTTGCATCAAAACGATGATCCCATAATTACCCCACGAGCCATCCGCTCTTCTCTCGTTTAATGCGGAAAATGGGAAACTCCACTGTTGCTCGGCAGATTTTCATTTCAAATGAGCGTGAACTGCGGAGGTCGATAAGGGAATCACCTTTCTCTGCAGAGTACAGTAGCATACTTTAAAGCTTCTGGAATCCAAACTGGAGATTTTCATGGCATTACCCCCGACCAGCCCTTTTGGCTCCCCACCCTGCACAGCAATAAAGGTTCAGGGGCTTGTGTCAGCACACACACTGTGGAGCTGGAGCAGGTGGAGAACATCCCCTTTTAGATAGATGGTAACGGACAGAAAATGTTATCCTATTATTATTTTGTTCAAAGAAATCTCATATTTCATACTGTTTTAGTTGGCACTTTGAAATGAACTGTATTTGTGTGTATTTGTATGCGCTCCTCTACTGTATATGCCCATTCCATTGTTGGTGGCGGGGTCCGCCTTTCACGCTTAGAACCAAAAAAATAAACCAGCGCAGCTAATTCTGGTTTGAGACATCTTAAGGAAATAATTCCCTATCTTTGTGCCTTGGTTTAGGAAAGTTTGGACAGACAAGTAGCCGATTTAGTAAAAAAGAAAATCCTGTACAGATTTAAAATGCTCATGCTCATGAAATAGAATGCTTGACTGCTGTATCAAAATGTAAGAAGCTGTCTTATTGAGAGTTTCAGCTTGAAATTTCATTCAGTTTCTTTCTGCAAACAGCCGGAGGGCCGTTGGAATATTTGTATGCTATTAACATGAAAAATTTAGTGTAAAAATGCAAATTTATTCAAATTTTTAATTGAGGCACCGTGGCACCGTGTTTATTTATTTCACAAACCCTAATGTGCTATTAATTGTATTTTTTGAATGTATGTTTTAATATTTTGCTCTCCTTCTGTTCTGCTCCACCACATTTTTGTACAAATACACCCATATATTGTGGCCAATCAATTATGTATTTATTATTCAGCAACAGTTATTTTCACACATTTTTACGTTATATAATGCCATTTCAATTCTGATTGGAAAACCAACATCAGACCAGAGCATTCGTCAACAGATACCATCGTTTACATGAGAAATTGTACGACTGGCTTTGAAGGAAAAATGGCTTGCCAAAAACAAACCAATGTCGGAAAAAAAAGGCGGATTCGAAAATTTAATGTTGATTCTCTTCGGCAGATGAGAAGGGACTCAAGGCTACTGTACACCCCTGAACAAGTATCTGGAGACGCAAGAGGGGAATTGAAGAGAGGAAGACAGTTGGTGTTAGGGAGACTTATTGTGAGAGATAAGAGAGAGAAAAAGAGAGAGAGCGTGGGGGGGGCTGGGGGAGGAGTGCGAGCCGTATCAGATGGCTGGGGGAGCCCGGCTCTGTTCCCCGCCCGAGTGCATCGTCCCGGACAAACCTCTGGCTTCGTGTTAGTCTGATGACAAACTGATGTGATGGGATGGTGCAGCAGCTCCCACACTGTCCAGGACAAACACTGCACTGGTCCCTGACGTCCTCTTCTTGCACACACACACACGCACACACATACACGCACACACACACACACACACACACACACACACGTGCGCGCACGCACGTTTTGACGTCAGCACAGACGCCCAAAAAATGTAACGCACGTTTGCACGCGTTCACATGGAAACAACAAACGGACAGATGAACAGGCCGAGGGCTTTCAAAGTCACTTAAGTTCAGTTCAGTTAAGTTCTGGACCATGACGTTCCCCGCGGACTGTCGGTGAGACACTGATTAAGTGCTTCACCCTCTCCACCCTCCACCTCTGCCACCTCCTCCTCCTTTTATTCTTATCCTCCTCCCTCACTCGCTCAGGAATAGTTTGGAGATGGGAAACTGTATCCCCCTCAGTCATAAGCCCTTAAACAGCGCTGAGTGGATTTTAATAAGGAGACGGCCAGTTAACAGTGCACACCGTGGCCTACAATAGGATTATGGGTCTCGGAATGGTTGAGGCCATTAAAGTCTGCACCAACCCAGCCATGCTGTAGTGCCTCACGAGTGTATTTATTATTAGGATTAACTAACCAAGCTTGTACACGCTCACCGCAGGAGCATGGCCACCTTCATCCTTGTACCATTAATGCAGTTGGCTAAGTGGCTGATAAGGAGTGATTCAGTGGCAGAGGAGGGCAAAGCTCTGGTCCCAGGCTGCCGGCCCCCCGGGACCACTCTGGGAAAAAAAAGCTGCCCTGCAATCACTGGCCCTGCTCCGTTTTATGTGTCACGCTGCGGCGTTTAAGATAATAGTTCGGATTTCCAACTTGATCGAGTTTATCTCTGATTTAGGCTCACTGCTCATGTAGTACACAGGTGGGGTTCATTTTCCACAAACTTTTCTGCAAACTGGGCACGCCCAGTTTGCAGAAAAGGCTGGACCGCTGCAGGACCGCTGCAGGACCGCTGCAGGACCGCTGCAGGACCGCTGCAGGACCGCTGCAGGACCGCTGCAGGACCGCTCCATCCGCCAGTCAGGAGTTCAATGCAAGTAAAGGGGGACAAATCCACGACCTGCACTCAATGAAAATATCACTCCACATTTAAGGCAAAGCCAATATAATGCATGATTGGACTTTGCAAATTCCAGGAGTTATTTGAAAAAAATTACATTTGGTTTTATTGATAGATATGCTGTTGGCCAGCACTATTTTTAATGCTGTGCCACTGTGTTGTTGCACTGAGGACAGATTGTGGATTTGTCCCCCACAAGTTGCATTAAACCCCTGATGGGAGTATGAAACTGTGTGTTGAGTATCGAAAAAAAGTGCTGTGGACTGCTGTGAGGCCACAGGTACTACAGTACATTAGTAGTGAGTGAGTCCTGTTTTCTAAATCCAGTGCTTGACCTGAGCTTTACTGGTAAAAAAAAACAAAAAAAAAAAACAAAAAAAAAACAAGACCAATAGGTCCTTCCGTCGGGTTGTTTATCGCACCCCACGGCGGAGGAGTTTCAATTACATTTCCCTAACCCATCGCCCTGTTTTCTCAATCTGCCGCCTTGCAGATCTTCCACATGACCTATGACCTGGCCAGTGCCATGGTGAGGATAGTCAACCTGATCGGAATGATGCTGCTGCTGTGCCACTGGGACGGCTGCCTGCAGTTCCTGGTGCCCATGCTGCAGGACTTTCCCGCCGATTGCTGGGTGTCGAAAAACAAGATGGTGGTAAGTGTTACCCCCACACATGTTACCGCCACACCCCCGTCCACGCCAAGTGTTCTCCTTTGAATCAGACCCTGGCCCTGTCTTAGCCTGACCTTCAGTCAATGTTATTTGTACCCCAGGCGTTATATAGTAGGTAAGATTGCCTTGCGTATCCGTGCGTTCCATGCCTCAAGTTAACTATTTTCTTTCCCCTCTGATTCATACCCATACATTTATTCATTCAATTTTCTGATCGCTTATTTCGATCATTTACATCGTCCACTCTAGCTTTTTCTCTACTGTGAATGAAGAGAAACGTTGAGGCTATGAATTAAGTAATCTGCCGATTTTTATATATGCATTTTATATAGATATTTATATAAATAGTGTATATATACACAATTTATTCTTCTACCATTTTCAGATTATAAAAGGATTAATAGGACTTTTGTCTGATAATCTGTCCTTATTTTTTATCAGTGATAGCATTTAAGACTTAAACCATTTAAATCTCAACCATCAGCCCTCTATTCGTAACAATGTTAGTCTCATTTACACATTCGTTCTTTCACAGTCTGTCTTTTGCTTTTGAAATAACTTAATTTTCAGCACACAAGGTGACACACAAGGTGATTCCATAGGACAGACATTCAGCTTCCACTAATAATCGTTATGGGGGGGGGGGGGGGGGCCTGAGCTCTCGTTCCGCCGCAAACGCTCTTCACGTGACCTCCACATACGTGCAGTGAACAGGTCTCACTTACAGCACCAGCGACCCCATTGCAGCCACGTGGTAAGGCCCTGAAGAGGACACGCCACTCGGTTTAAAACCCCGCGTGAGCGGCGTCGCACCCTCTCGTTGGCATCGGAACGGGGGTGGTTCTGTTTCCCTCAGTAAACACTGTCTAATTAGTTCCATTGCTTAGAAGAATGAGCCTCAGTGTGATACAGAAACAAATATATATTTCTGAATTAGTTAAAGCCCCACGGGCAGAACTTCCCACTGACGGACAGCTCCTTGTGTCCGTTGGTGTTTTTCTATTGCCAGGTGGGGGAATAAAAGAAGCTGTTTTTTTTTTATTATTATTACTAGGCGGAGCTAGGGCTGGTATGGCT
>NC_137190.1:10979468-11004468 GCF_960531495.2 Zeus faber | reverse complement strand
GCTAACTGTGAAAATGGTGACATACCGATTTGGCTGCATGGCAACATATTGACTTGTGGGCCCGCTCAGTCTCTGCTGCCGTCTTGCCTTAGAAATTCACTTCTGCCAAGTACGCTGAACAGCTGGCATGACTCAAGTTGGCCATCAGCATCTGGTTTCTCAGCCTTTTGCAGCCACCCCCAACTGGGATCCACCACCCTGTTCCTCCCCATCCCCGAGGGCAACTTAAAAGTACCCAAGTGGGCCTAAAAGCCTGGCTTGTTCTCTCCTTAGCTGTCTGAAATTGCCGCCTGAGGAAACGTTTGTAAATTGCAATACATTTTTAAGAGGGTGTATTCTCTCAATTATCCCCCCCCCTGGCGATAGGACAATTTTGGATGCACTGTCATAGCCTCGCTTCTCAGGCTGTGGGAGTCAGTCGTTCCACCGCTCTCTGGGCCGATTATACTTTATCCAAGTTAGTCCATCTTAAGGGCAAAGACAGTTTGCCGTTGTTCCCGATGTCAGTATGTGTGTGTCAATAGGATTTGCCTCCTGGAAATTGCAGTGTTCTTTTTCGATGTAAGTCTAATGCCATAATCCACACATAAGAAGTGCGGAGGGGGGCATTCATGCTCCCTGGAGCTTTGGAAAGACAGGTGGCTGTTTTCAGGCAGCCAGCGGGCCAGCGCAGGGAGCGACAGCTGTTACTGTCTCCAGAGGATCGGTTTGGAAAGAAATTAGCTGAGTGAACCGCAACTGCTGCAACAGCCAATGGCTTAGCCACCAAGTCATCACTCAGACATGTCTGGCCTATCAAAGGCTTGGGCTGAGGATTCTGTGATGTTTCTCCAGTCACAATGCAGTGTTGGAAAGGCGACATGTCAGCAGACAGTATGTGATCGGACGACAATGAGAGAGTGTGCTTGTGTGTTCATTTTTACATTTTTATTTAAGTTTCCATTCAACTTCAGCTTCTAACAGTAACTTCAAACAGTTACTACGACGGAGCGTAAAGTTATCAGATTGCTTTACTCAGTATTCCTTGAGATGTTAATACTGTATATATCTATATGTACTGTGTGTGTGTGTGTGTGTGTGTGTGTGTGTGTGTGTGTGTGTGTGTGTGTGTGTGTGTGTGTTGAGTGTGTGTGTGTGTGTGTGTGTGTGTGTGCGTGCATGTGTGCGTGCTTGCATGCTTGCGTGCGTGTGTGTACAAAAATATATACACCGATCAGCCACAACATTGAAACCACTGACAGGTGAAGTGAACAACATCCCTCATCTCATTCCAATGGCACCTGTCAAGGGGTGGGATATATTAGGCAGCAAGTGAACACTCAGTTCTTGAAGTTGATGTGTTGGAAGCAGGAAAAATGGGATCTGAGAGACTTTGACGAGGACCAAATTGTGATGGCTAGACGACTGGGTCAGAGCACCTCCAAAACGACAGGTCTTGTGGGGTGTTCCCGGTATGCAGTGGTTAGTACCAACCAAAAGTGGCCCAAGGAAGGACAACTGGTGAACCAGCGGCAGAGGGCACTCATGGGCTCATTGATGGGAGTGGGGAGTGGAGTGTCTGGTCCTAACCCACAGAAGAGCTTCTGTAACACAAATTGCTGAAAAAGTTAATGCTGCTACGATAGAAATGTGTTAGAACACAGAGTGCATCGCAGCTTGCTCAGAACTGGACCATGGAGCAATGGTAGAAGATGGCCTGGTTTGATGAATCATGTTTTCTTGGTGGGTTTAGGGTCTGATCCGACGGAGCATCTGTGGGATGTGCTGGAACAACAAGCCCGATCCTTGGGGGCCCCACCTCGCATCTTAGAGGACTTAGAGGATCTGCTGCTAACGTCTTGGTGCCAGATACCACAGGACAACTTCAGAGGTCTTGTGGAGTCCATGCCTCCACGGGTCAGAGCTGTTTTGGCGGCTCGAGGGGGGGCTACACAATATTAGGCAGGTGGTTTTAATGTTGTGGCTGATCAGTGAATATATACTATATATATATATATATATATATATATATATATATATATATATATATATATATATATATATATATATATATATATATATATATATATATATAATTTGAATAGTGTAATCACTAATCTGCAAATCTGCACCATACAATGATTATAGCCAATGCAGACGTGTTTAAACTGCAGTTCAGAGAGTGGCTGCTAAATGCTGCTGCAGAAAACTAAAAAAAAATACTCAATGTAAGTCAATGGAAAAAGAAGACATTTTCAAAACATTTTCGACAAGATTTTGAGATCTCAACACATGCTGTAAGTTGAGTTCTTCTGATGGGTGTCTTGGTTGTGTTGATTTGAAAAACTGCTGTCCCAGTAAGTTGGCATTAAGGTTTAAAGTGAGGTCTATTCGAGGGTGCAGTTGCCTTGATTGACAGGTTTCTCGCTTACGCTTGAGCAAGGCGGACCCCTCTCTTCCTCCGTCCGGCTGTCTGACGGATTCAGTCGACCCCCCCCCGCCCCCCTCAGCGCACTAAAACTGCCAAAATTTCGAAAGCTCTGGCGCCTTAAGCCACAGTCGAGGATTCGAACCGTCTCCCCAGAACGGGTGACATCACAGAGGTAGTGTGCATTTTTTTGGTATATAGTAAATAGATCAAAATCTGTTCAAACATTCAACAATGTGGTATGAATCTCTTATTGATATTTTTAATTATGTGCAGTTTGACGTTCTTAAACAGCCAAATGTGCTTCTGTTGACATACCAATGGTATTTTCAGCATCAGATCAAAACCCAGTGTTTACATGCTACACTGGTGTGTTAATTTCCTCCTATATAAGGACCAGGGCGAAGTGAATAAGCGCTATACTGAGCAGCAACAAGCCTCGTCGACCTGCCTGTTTCATTTACTTATGCTCGGTTATGAAGGGGAAACAAGCCCAGCCATTCGTTATCTCTCAATGATCTCTCCGCTCCAAGTGATTTCAACTGAGCTCTGATACACGGAGCCGCGAACGTCCCGAGACGGGGGACATTCTGTCCCGTTGGCACGCTCACAGCGTGGAGGTGATTTCCGGGCGACAAAAGAGCATCCTCACAATCCTCACAAGCCCTCCGGGGGGGGAAGATTGGAGAGGGAAAACCGTCAGTGAAGGAAACTCAAAAGTGTAATGGAGGGGAGAGGGGGTTGAGGGGGGGGTTGGAGAAAAAAAAAGTTTGCTCTGTTCTCAAAAAAGCCACAGAATTACCATCAGAAAGCCTGCGTATAATCTGCCTTGAATAGAGAATTCTATTACAATGTGGCTCCATGCGATAAACGAATGGGCTGTCAGAAGCTTCCAAGCAGAGTTAAATGAGCTCTTAAATAGGAATCAGGCGTCCTGTTAACTCTTACACAGAGTAGAGAGCCTAGCAATCAAGTTAAATGCCGGGGCTTGGACGGCGGGACCTAATGACTTGACAGATCGCAAAAAACAAGGCTCATTTTAACCCTTCTAAAAATAAACGCCCCACGGGAGTCGTTTGTCTCAGTGTAAACAAAAGTACAAACCGTGACAGAAAAAAAAAAAAGAGAATAAAAAATCCGCCCGGCGTGGTTTTCTTTCAAAGGGACACACACATTGTCCGGATAAAAGACAACATCTGAAATATACTGTGTATATATTTTTTTTCCCCGCTCGGTTTTCCAGCCGAGTGAATTTTTTGAATCGCTCCAGGCGTGTGACGCCCAGACTTCTGATGGGGTCACACACGGCGTTCCCTCACTTACCATCTTCTCCTGCTACAGCACACACATTGCATACTGCAATTCTCTTCTCCGGCCTATATATATATATATATATATATATATATATATATATATATACTGTATACATATATATAAAATTCTTACTGGCTAACGCAAAAAGTTTATATTAAAATTGCTGATACATGACTTTGAAATTAGAGATCATTTTGGACGCACCAAATTTTTTTTTTTCCCCACGCATTTTAATCCCCCTCTGAGCTTTTCATTATTTCCAAATAGATTCGGACATCCGCCGGGTCGCGCCGCATCTCACGGAGACTCCGCTGCGTCGCACACTGGTACAGTGATGGGGAGACGTGAGCTGGAATGGGTTAGCAATCCACCAATTTCCCTAAGGATTTCTGCTTCTCGTGTCAGGCGTGTTGAGGCCCATTATCGCACAAAGAGAATTACATCCCTTCAGATTGGAGGCTTCGGGGACGGCGGCGGCGCATGGGCGCGCAGCCTGCCGCCCTCGCTCTCCACCCAAAGCCTCTGTATCTCCGGCTATCAGCTCTCCTCCAGTGCAGATACGTCTTTTAGAATGGTGCAGGAACCACCTACATCCAAGATTACACCCAAGTGTGACCGATGCCGCCGCGGTAACCTGACGGAGACTCCTTTGACGCATTTGAATTATTCCACCATTATTCCTGAGTTGTTCCGTAAAAATAATGGCCCACTTACTGTCAGGCAATTGAAGGGTTCCGTAGCGCTTTGGGTTTCCCAGTAACAAATACCGCCGATTGACCTTGAAGCATTAAAAAGTAACATCAAAAAGGGAGAAAAGAAATCCATATTCATAAAGTGTAAGTAAGCAACGTCTTTTTTTTCCTCCCCGTAGCGTAGTGCGGCTCTTACCTCAGCCCAGCACGGTAATCCTTATATCAATTTAAGTGACTGTGGTTGCGTGTGTGTGTGTGTGCGCGCGTGCGTGTGTGTGTGTGCGTATGTGTATGTGCGCGTGAGTGTGCAGAAAAACCCAGCAGTGCACATATTTGATGCCCGGGCCAGCAGGAGGGGGCGGCTGGAAAGTGATCGCCGTGGCGGTGTGGCGAGACCAACACCGGTCGCGGTGTTTTAGTTTTTTTTGTCGTCTTTTTGTTTGTTGTCGTTTTGTTCTCTTGTTTTTGGTCTCCCCAAAAGTTCCGGGAGGCAGACGGTTAAAACAAAACCATCCCAGAAGAGATTGTACATAAGCGGCATGTTGTGACATGCTGGCCCCAGATGGCTTAAGAAGGAAATGGCGGTGGTTTTTACTGCCGCCCCTCCCCTTTAAATCTCTAATTAACTCAATGCAATTAAACACGGACCCTCGGGGAATAGTTAATGGGGGCCCCCCCGAAGCTGATTAGTCGGAGGTGAACAGGCTCCCGGGACTTTTTGTTCCTCCAACTTCAATCCGCAAGCTCGGGACGAGGTGAGCATGTTCGCACTTGATGGAGTAGAGTCCCCGGTCCCTCAGCGTTGAGGGCACTGTGAGAGCGGCGCGTTTCCTGTGAAAACCTCCACTGCGGGGTTTCGCATTGCTTCTCTTGCTTGTTTCCCTTTTTCATTACGACGGATGCAGGAACCTGAACAAAAACACAAAGTCTTTTGCGGGGAAAAAAAAACAAAACAAAAGAACGAACAAACAAAAGAAAAAACAAGATAAGAGAAGAGTCAATTAAACCACGTTGTGGGGTACACAATGTGGTTTAATTGACTGATTGTGGTTTAAACTCTCAGCAAAATAAACACATGGAAAAAATATGAAATGAATCACGAAAAAGAAAAACGTGCAAGAGAGACGAAATTAATTTATTTAGTTAAAATGAATAAATAATGGGATACAGTAAATACATGCCGTTAATACAGTCCAATGGAATACTTGCAGACATGCGTGTGACCGTACGCTGGCCCTGCTCACTCCCACGTCGTCAGTCGTGTTCTGTTTGTGTCGAGTGAGTTTCCTAATCCCTGCGTCGCTAAAACCCTCAGAAAATGCTCATCGCGTCATTTCCAATATGAATGCACCGTACGATGAGTGTGTGTGCATATTACCCGCCGTCGCAGAATGCGAACCGTGGCCACATTGCGAAAATATGGGCTTTTGCGTCTGACAATGGCTGAGGACTCCTAATGGCGCCGCGGGAGTGTGTGCCAAGAGTTCCCAAAACAATCAAGCCAAGGACGCAGCTGCCGACACGTCGAGGAGCTTAAGGCTGATTCCGCCTTAACTGTACAGTGAGAGCTCCTTACCCTGGGTGCGACTGACGCCGTTAATCTGAACCCTGTTATATCCGCTTTTATTTCCTCCCCGCCGCAGCCCTCACCGTTGAGTCAGTGCCGCCGAAGCGGCCCCGAGGTGCCCTCCCGAAAACCCTCTGATTGCATTTGTTTTTTTTTATATGCAATAACAACATTTGCAGAAATTACGTGTAAAACGAAGCATAATGCTGCGTTGCACAGTATGTATAATAATATGTATGCTTATTAGTTTTCATGAAAACAGCTTACCTCTTGTCTGGCAAGATATGAGGAGATTAAAAACATTTAATGTGTGGTGTTGCCACTGCAGAATATTACTAACCACACACACACGCACACACACATGCACAAACGCACAAACACACACACACACACACACGTTCGCGGGGTACAGCCTTTTCCCCCTCACACTGAAGCAGCAGTCGGTTCTTTTCAGCTCTGTCTTACGATCCAACAACCAAAACAGACATCGCTGCTCAAATCATTCATCCACGGAAGCCCCAATAAATTGCTTTTAATAGTGCACATGCTATACAATGTTTGCTGGAGGATAATTACAAAAGTCCATAATGATGATGGTGGCGGTAATATAGATGATTGATTCATGGATGATTACTCGTGGACTGAACTGTGAAGAATATAATCCAAATAAAAATGGAGGAAAAAAAAAAAAAAAGGAAAATGAAATGTTCATCGCATGCCTGTAACATGTGAACGTAGGGGTCAACCAAAATAAACAAAACGGGGGAAAAAAGAATACGTTACTACTTGACTTTGTTTCAAATACTTATTAAATACTTTGTTAATTGTGATCCATTTTTGGATCACGGTAAAACATGTTTTCAGTGATAGTTCTATTGTAATAGCACCCATCTTGCTCAGCGGGCACAATTAATACCGTATCGGTAGTAATTTCAAGCGTGTATTCTAGGTAATGTAGGTGTGTAATATTACACAATTACCAGCTTTTATGTGATAGACACCTAGAATGAACAAAAAAGAGAATTAAATATTCGATCGCAATTATTTATATGACAATTACCGCAATCGTCCTCTTCAAGCTCGTGACAGCCCTAACAACGCCAGGACTCCGAACGCTTCTCAGGATCTTACGTCCCAGCGTCGCCGTGAAGCTCATGCAGCAACGACCACGTCAGACGTGCAAAAAAAAACCAAAAAACCCACCAAAACAAACCTCCTGGGGGGGAGGTGGAGCGCCGCCGGCAAAACCCCGAATCGAGTAGCGTCGGGACCTCCCCCCCCGTCGCGCCTTCCCCCAGCACGGAGTGCGTCCGAGCTGGAGCCCGCGCGCGGCGGGAGGCCGTCCCTCCGGCAGCCGCACCGGCGGTGGGCCCGGTTCCCGGCTTCGATGAGCCTCGTGCGGAACGGAAAGCCTTTTGGCCGCCGGGGGGGGGGGGGGGGGGGCAAAGTTGGAGAAGGGGAGAGGGAGGGCCGGAGCAGGGCGGGGGGGGGGGGGGGGGGGGGGGGTTGAATGTTTGGAAAGTGCAATTAAGTGGCGTCATCTCTTTTGGGAGACGCGTTATTCTCCGTTTTATTCGGGGAGAGAGAGAGAGAGAGAAAACGAAACGGCACTGGCTAAGAGAGGGCGGTGAGGAGATAAGGGAGGGAACTGGGAGATGGGGGGAGGGCAGAGGAGAAGAAAGAGGAGGAAAAGATGGTGAAAGGCAAACGGAAAAACAAATAAATCTCATAATGATAATAATAATAATAATAATAATAACAATAATAATAATAATAAGAAGAAGAAGAAGAAGAAGAATAACAATAATAATAATAATAATAACAATAATAATAATAATAATAAGAAGAAGAAGAAGAAGAAGAAGAACAATAACAATAACAATAATAATAATAATAATAATAAAACACTCTTCCTGTTTGTTGTGCGGTGAGCGGAAAAAACAAAACAAAACAAAACAAAAAAAAACAGATGCGGTTTAAATGAAACGCATCGTCCACCCCCGTCCGCGGTGACGCGCGGCCGGGGCGGCGGGGAAAAAACGTCCCGCGGCGGTGACGAGGAGTTCAGCGGCCGAGGCGCTTATTTACCCGCCAGAGAAAAATAAAATAAAAATTACGAGAGTCCCCCGCCCCCCCCCGCCAGACCCCCGAATTCGGAGAGGGAACGGGCAGAATGTCCCGGAGAAGATGATCACACCCTGTGATGATCACACAGTCGCGCTTTTTTTTTTTTTTTTTTTTTTTTTATTATTTTTGGAGGAACCCTCAAAGAGAACGGCATCTTTTATTTTATATTTTTGCCTCCTTCCTATTTTCTATCGTATTTATTTATTTGTTTGTTTGTTTGTTTATTTATTTAAATCCCTGGCTGGGGGTTGCGTGTGATTACCTTTCTGAAGGCCGGCTAATGTGTCCAGTTCCCACCGTCGAACCCCTCTGCCGTCTGCATCTCTCTCTCTCTCTCTCTCTCTCTCTCTCTTTTTTATTTTATTTTTTTCAATCGCCCGGTCGCCTTTCCGCGCCCTGCAACTCAACGGAGCGCCCTTCGCGCGGCGCGGGATCAGATTCTCACGGGGTTTTCCTTTTGTCCATACTTCCATATTTTACAATGACATTGATCGGGGAAACGTGTCTTCAGGTTTTCATCCCCGGGTCCTATCAAGGTGTTTGTTCCCGTCGTTTGTAAATGCGCGTAGCACGGCCTCGCTGTACGAGGAACGTAGCACTCCGCTGCGGCTTCTCACTGGGCTTCAATTCAGTCATATTTTTTATTTGTATTTTTTTTTTCCAAAAGAAATATGCAATTATTATTCGCAAGCGCGAAAAACTCGCACGAGGGGAAGGTCACGCGCGTCTTTGTGCGCGATAATGTTTTTGAAGGACAGCCCACGACGCGTTTTAATCGAAAGCTCGTTGCTTGCAGTTGCCGCCAGCACGTCCGGGACGGAGCGCCGGCCCACAGCGGGAAGCAACGTGGCTTCCTGTTTCTGGTCTCTCACTCCCTCGGGAAAGGGGCCCGGTCGAGCCCGTCACGCCCGCCTCTCCATCCTCGGCTTCAGCAAAACAGTCGGTACTATGACAGTCGATGAGCACGCTTCCCGATGAGTCGACTGATTTTTCGGGTATCGAGGTTTCAAGGTGAGCATTAAGATTTCAGTGCAAAGAGAATAAGGTCATTTCCTCGTCCTACGCAAGAGCATCTCATACGCTGACGGCTTTTGTGATACCAGTTCAACCCCGGCGAGACAATTCGAATGACACAATATTGCTGTTGTTTTCTCTTTGAACACAACAAAATCTATTTCCGAGAGGAGGCGAAGGGAATGAATTGAACCCGGTTCCTCGGCTTCGGGGTCGAAACGGGAAGGAGGCTACGACTCAAATGTGGAGCCGCTCCCCTCCGGCGAGGCGGATGACACACCCGGAGACGTTTGCAAGTTTGCAAATCGCGAGGCAAGGCGCGAGCGCGGGCCGGCGGGGAAGCGGGCGGACCGCTCGGTTGTAGGTGTGTAAATGGAAAAAGAGCTCTCCGGCGCCCGAAATGAATGGAAGCGTTTTCGTGAATGAACGAGGGATTACGACGGTCCCCCCCGGCTGAACCTCGCGGGCGAGCGCTTCATTAGTGATGTTGTTGTGGACCGAAGCAAGTCTGGAGGATTTCCCGATTATGGGTTCATGTTTAATTAGCAAATTAAAATGGATCAGGGCTGCAGCGGTGCATTCATCGCTCTGATTGTATTATGTGGGGATGAAAAAAAAAAAAAAAAGGACAAAAGGATGAGGGGGAAAAAAAAAGGAAAAGAAAGTGTAAAAAAAAAAATGAAGCCGCTTTCGAAAGGTGAGAGAAAGTGGATTTCATCTCAAATGTTCACTCTTTTTTTTTACGGAGTTTGGTTTATTCTTGTTACAGTATAGGTGCGGGAGCCGCTGTAAACGACAATAACGACTGGAATATTCAAAATCCAAAAAAATAAATAAATAAATAAATAAATAAATAAATAAATGTACGTGACCGGTGTGTCAAGGATGAGAATGTGACTGAATGTGAGCAGCTGAATGTTTGGTGAACGCCTGCACCGTCAAGACGGCTCCGTCACCACGAGCAGCTTCCACAGACGCTCCGGACGGAGACGAGTCCAGCGACACCTTGGAGCCTCTTCTGCCTCCTGCGGTAAACATGGCAACGCTTTGTTTATGTTTGTATCACTGATGACTGGGGTACTCAGTGTGTCTAGAAGAACTACTCACACTGAACACTTTACCACTCTACCAGACTACTACTACTACTACTACTACCACTACTACTACTACTACTACTACTACTACCACTACTACTACTACTACTACCACTACTACTACTACTACTACTACTACTACTACCACTACTACTACTACTACTACGACTACTACTACTACTACTACTACTACTACTACTACCACTACTACTACTACTACTACGACTACTACTACTACTACTACTACTACTACTACTACCACTACTACTACTACTACCACTACTACTACCACTACTACTACTACTACTACGACTACTACTACTACTACTACTACTACTACTACCACTACTACTACTACTACTACTACTACCACTACTACTACTACTACTAGATTCAAGATTTTTATTTGTCACATACATATACATACTTCCATACATATATGCAGTGAAATGTAATGTAATGTGTAAAATGTAAGTCTACTACTACTACTACTACTACCACTACCACTACTACTACTACTACTACTACTACCACTACTACTTCTACTACTACTACTACTACTACTACTACTACTACTACTACCACTACTACTACTACTACAACCACTACCACTACTACTACCACTACTACTACTACTACTACCACTACTACTTCTACTACTACTACTACTGCTACTAGTACTACTACTACTACTACTACACTTCTGCTACTACTACTTCTACTACACTACTGCTGCTACTACTACCACCCATACTACTACTACTACTTCTACTACTAGAACTACTACTACTACTACTACTTCTACTACAACTACTACTACTACTACTTCTACTATCATTACCCCTACCCCTACTACTACTACTACTACTACTACTACCTGTACTACTTCTACAACAACTACTACTACTAATACTTCTACTATTATTACCCCTACCCCTACTACTACTACTACTACTACTACTACCTGTACTTCTTCTACGACAACTACTACTACTAATACTTCTACTATTATTACCCCACCCCACTACTACTACTACTACTACTACTACGACTACTTCTACCCCTACTACTATTACTACTACTACTACTACTACTTCTACTACTACCATCACTACTACTACTACTACTACTACGACTACTACTACTACTACTACTTCTACCCCTACTACTACTAGTACTACTACTCCTACTGCTACTACTACTACCATCATTACTACTACTACTACACCTACTACTACTACTACTACTACTTCTACTACAACTACTACTATTACTACTACTACTACTACTACTTCTACTATTATTACCCCTACCCCTACTACTACTGCGATTACTACTACTACTACTACTACCCCTACTACTTCTACTACTACTACTACTACTACCCCTACTACTACTACTACTAGTAGTACTACTACTACTACTACTACTACTGCTACTCCCACTACTACAACTACTCTGATGCAGCTTGTCACTGTGCTTCAATGCAGTACAATGGGTCAAACGTTTAAGCCTGAAAGAAAAACGTTAAATCTCCTTTTTGAAAATGTAAAACAGTTTCTAGTCTCTTACTGTTTGTCGGACGTAGCCCAAAGAGCTGATTTGTGGAAGTACAGAATGTTCAGTAACACCCTGATACGCCTGATTGAATCTCTTACCCGGTAAAACATATTCAATATTAATATATTCAATTTTAACGGACGAGGCGTGCGGTTTAAGCACCTGCAGTCGGTGCCGGTCCAACGTTTGTTCTTGTTAAACGCGGTTATTTCCTGCCTTTCCAAGTGTGACAGTCCAGTTCCGGGGTCCGGCGAGTTTCGCCGCCTTTAATTATTTCAGCGCGAGCTTCAGCGACTTTTTTTATTTTATTTTTATTTTTATTTTTTTTTGCGTGGGGTACCTTCGGGACCGCAAATTTCTTTCTGAATCCGCCTTCCGCCTTGACCCGGGGGGGGGGGGGGGGGGGGCGATGGCGGCGTCCGCATGGCTCCATCCCCCCGTTGGATTCTCCAGACATTCAGCGCTGATTAGTGATCAGCGGGGGGAAAGGAAGGGGGGGGGGGCATTTACCTTTCGAGTGCGCTCGGAGGAAACCTTCTGGCGTTTATTGCGGCGTGACTGCAGTAAGACACCGTCTGCCATCCGCTGCCTTGACTAGGGCCCATTCCTGCCGTAAGAGTCAAAGTTGCAACACTCTACAAAGCCGAGGGTAAATGGATGTATTCGCCAATCGCCAGATTTTATTAATTTTTTTGTTACGAATGTTAAAAAAAAAAACGGAGATGTTGATACTTTGCCTCCCAAACCGAGCGCCACGCCGGGGCGCGTCTAATGCGGGAGACGCAAAGGCATTAGAAGCCGAGGGCAATGTGGGTTACACCTGTCATCCTCGCGCTGGCATCACAGGCAGCGTTCCCCAATTGCGACTCAGCCCACACCAGCCGACGGGAAGGCGCGCACAGCGGAGGTGATGCCTTGTTTTCCGGAACTCTCCCTATTCTGGAGAATAATGACTCTCCTCTGTGGCGGGTGCCATCACCAAATTAGGCAGTATTTAATGTGGTTATAACCAGGGTTTAGTGTGAATGGCAATATTGATTTCAACCCTTGATTTATCGCTTTCCCCACATGCATAGGGAATGGAGAAACAAATTTAAAGTAGGTATTTTCTCCATATTTCCAACTTGCTCTATTTCTTATATTTTAAATATTTTTTTTAAGGCCAAATGTGGCCCGCGTTTAACTCTAGACCGGCCCTTTGAATTCATGAAGATTAGCAATACACTCATTTGGTATATGCACAAGTAATACAACGAAACAAATACTTTCCTATGCCGGAGCGGTAATAACATGTATTGTTTATTTAAAGTCGTTATTTTGAATTCTTGTTTTAAGCAATTCAGATTTTTGGAAACCGATCAAGATATTTTAAAGATAAGATAAGATAAGACCGTCCGGCCCCTTATCTGGGTTGACGGGTTGAAAATCCGGCCCCCGACAAAAACTATAGTTGACTGGCCCTGTCACTGACGATAGTAAACAGTAATGACATATTCCTCATAGTTTAACCTGAAAGTCAGTGAGAGCATGTGTAAGTGTCCGTGTGTTAGTGTTTGTGCGTGTGTGTGTGTGTGTGTGTGTGTGTGTGTTTGTGTGTTTGAATGCGCACACGCACACGCGCGCACACACACACACACACACACACACACACACACACACACACACACACACACACACACACACACACACACTATCGTAAGCAATGACATGGCATTAAAGAAGCATGAGGGGGATCTGGGGGCAGCTGCCTGGTAGGTGAGCGGTCACAGCCGAGGGAGCGCTATCATCAGCATGCACAGGCTGCCGCGCCCCATCCCAGGCTGCTGCGCATTCTGAGAGGGAAGGAAGGACCAGGGCAAATAGCAATAGCTCAGAAGGCGTTGTTCAAACACAGATGGACGAAAAAACCTGTCTAAATTTGGAAAAGGAACCCGAGGGGTGGAGGGATGAAGACGCGGCGCGTGGCGTGGCGTGGGGTGGCGTGCGACCTCCCTCGTGAAAAGGGCGGTCGACCATTTTCGAGACCAAGACGGAGAGAGATTAAAGGAGGATCACCAGCACGGAGGGTTATGTGCCTCTGTGCGTGCGTGCGTGTTCGGGGGGTTTAAAATCGCTGCAAAATATAAATATTAAGAGAGTGAAAACGTCCTTGTGTTGCTGTTTCCTCCTGAGTGGTCCTGATTTGATTACCTCCATGGTCCCCCCCTCCTCGTCCCGGCGCCGCTCGCGGTGGCTGACCCGCTCCAAGTGCTCCGACCCTGCCATGCGGAAAGGAGGTTTTTTTTTTTGATTTTGTGGTTGTTGTTTTTTTTGTTTTTTTTTCTCCTTTCCTCTCAGCCGCTGCTCCAGGCACCTCATCACAGGTGCCTCTTCCCCCAGGAACGAGTCAGTTCCTTGTTTCATTAGTGGCATCTCCCTGGAGGTAACAGTACCCCTCGCTCCCCTCCACCCTACACACCCCCCACTATCCATCCAACACCCCCCACCCCGAGTGAGGGACGGGGAGGGGGGATAAAGTGATAGAGATGAAAGGAGGGAGGCAAGGGGGGGGGTGTTGGATGGGGTCCGTGCACGTCCACGTATGGAGCCATAACGATTCGGCAAAATGATCCGCGATTTTCGGCTCGAGACCGAATTCCAACCCGCTGCTGAACATCGGATACTTGGGTTCACCTTGAAATACGAATCCTGAAATATCTAAAATATCTCGTATATATATATCTCTCATATAAACGTGTTAACTTAACATTGTTTTTGAACTTGAGACTGATCATGTCCGCAAATAGGACTTCAATTCTTTGCTTGAATTTCTCCGACACCAAGGTCCAGTTGATACCATAGTTTATAATTGCCCCCCCCCCCCCCCACAAAAAAAAACAAGCAAAAAAATAAGCAGTAGTTTGTCTTTCGCTGTAACAACAACCTTTTTTAATTGGACCAATCTCACTCCAGGAGTTATGTGCTGTAGGTATTTTGGAGCCAGGTTTGAAGATTATTATTATTTTTTTGATACGCCGGACATCTTGACAGCTATTCTTTTGTGATTGCTGTAATTGACGCGGCGTCTTGGCCACGAGGTTTTAATTCCGATCTCGAGGGACCTTGTTTTAAGATATCCAAAAAAAAAAAAGAACAAACATTCTTATTGTACGCAGATCGTCGTGTTGACATCTCTAAAGATAGATGCACATTTGTGAAAACAGGGCTTCTGTAGACCATGTAAGTGTCATTTTGATCGCTGTTAAAAGCATTTCCACTTGAATAAACCGACGGTGTTTATTGGCTTATTTATGGATAGCAGCCCTTGCTTGTTTGTTTGTGAATTAAAAAAAAAAAAAAAAGATATTCCTTGGCTGTAAACTATCCAGGCGGCTTACAGTATATCACACTGCTGCACCAGACCCTGGTCAGATCTCTGCAGATGTGGACGCTTCTGCCGTCGCCAACATCTGTCCGTCCTCTTCAAAATCGGCATCTTCACAGCTCCACTCAAACGTCTCCTGATTTTTTCTGGAATCCTGACTTGGTCCTTATCTGCTCTCACAAAGAGGGCGCTTGAGATGGCCGTCCTCATTTCCCGCGCTGTATTTCAAAAAGATCCTCCGAGTGATGATCCCCCCTGAGATTGCCGGCGACTCGGGCCGTCGAGTCAGACGGCGGCGAGGGCGACGTCTGAGGTCAGCCATGTTGGAAGTGGTTGACGCACACGCAGCGCAACGGCGGTGATCAAAGAGCGTCGTGTTATGAATGCTCCCCTTTCAGCGAGGTTGCAGCGCGTTGAATATTCAGCGGGTTATTGGGTCTTCACGTGCTAATATTCCTTGGGCGCTATCGCTGCGCTTTGATCTGTCTCCCTTGCGAGAATTAAGAAAGGCCTGTTGCATTGTGTCTGCGCGCACACGCACACGCACACGCACACACACACACACACACACACACACACACACACACACACACACACACACACACACACTCACACGCATTGTGAAACGGGCACTCTCCAGATGCTGTGAGTTTTTGTTTGTAATGTAATCTAGCTCTGTGTTTCAAGAGCTAAATTAGATATGTAGCCCCTTATGTTCTGTTTCTCATATAAAAAGCAACTCATATTTTTTTGTTTGACATTAAGATAAAAAGAAAAAAAAACATTTGCAAAAGAAAATAAATCACAAAATGACAAAATGCCACAAAATGCAATGGTAATTATTAGTGACTATTATTAGACTACCAGAACAATGGATGTGGTGGCGGTGGAAGTGCTGTCTGGACGTGCCGGCTAAGGAGCACAGTTACACTTTTGCACGTTTAGTGTGCAACATTTTTGTGTACGCTAACATTTAGCGAGTGCAGCTGTTGCCAGTTTAGCGACTGATTTAATATGACCTCCCATTTAAACCATGTCATGTGCAATTTTCCAATTACAATAGTGAAGGTGTTAATATAGATGCCCGAGAAGCATTGAGTCAAAAGTGGAGTAAAAATGAGGAAAATAAATTAGAAATTCAAACAAGGGATGTAACCGAGCACAAGACAATTATGAATGGATATTATCTTCCTGCTGCATGGTGAATTGCTGTATGGGGGAAAAAAATAGAATAGAAAAACCAAGGGACAAAGAAGAATTTGTATTTTCTTGTTTATTTCACTTTATCGCGTGAAATAAAGGGTAATTCAGAAGGGTAAAGGGTAATCTTCAATTAAATACAATTATCTCTTTTGTCCTCTCTGATAGGGGGTGAGGGTTGTGCTTTCTTTCAGAAATCTTGTGTGCGATGACTAACTCGAACTTCCAGAGTGATCACACATGCGATGCCAAAGTCTTAAAATAAGGTACACATAATAACAGGCTAAAGCAAATAACACCTTTTTTTGCCCTGAGTGAAGCATCCCTTTAAAAGAAGAGTTTTGAATCAGAGGTCATGGATCTGACGGTCAAACACCGTCGCGTTTGACGCAGACGGGCCCAGCAAGCATCTGTCTGTACTACTGATCAATTTCCCCTTTTTAACACATCTTAACTGTTATTAAAGGTTACCATGAAGTCATGCCAGTACAGTAGCTGCAATCAATTTGAGCCTTTTGTCAAATTCCATGTTCTCTTCTGGATTCCAGCACAAAAGCTGAAAAATGCTGAAATTGCTTGCAGCAAGTCTGAAAAATAGATGGAAAAATTGACCTCTTCACATAAATACCCTCCCTTGTTTATATGGACGCGTTAGGAATGTTATTCTTTTACATACGTATCTGTCCCCGCCGTCATCCACGGTAAATCACCGCGCAAAGATAACTTTGTGAAGCTGACAGGCGGAGAGATTGCTATCGGCGTCCTCCTTTGCAAGTGAATGAACGCGTGTAAGTGTGCCGCTTCTTTCTTCCCGCGTGTCTGTCATCTGAGCTTTATAATTGAGCCACGCCGCGGCCTTTGAGTGACCTTGTTGTTGTTTCCGTCTGTGTCTGTCCTGCAGTACAAACAGGTGGAGCAGTACATGTCCTTCCACAAGCTGCCGGCAGATATGAGGCAGCGGATCCACGACTACTACGAGCACCGCTACCAGGGCAAGATGTTCGATGAGGAGAGCATCCTGGGAGAGCTCAACGAGCCGCTCCGAGAGGTGGGATTAGCGTCGGAGGCTGTATCCGGATCTGTTGCGTGTGTGATGAACGGTTGTAATGCACGCGCACGCCTTGAACGACAGGATTCCATTACCTTTGACACGGAATGGTGTTCTGTCATCGCCGACGTATGTTTCCTCCGGAGATACCTACAGACAGTCTCTCTGAACGCCGACTGTACATGTTGATAAAAGGATAGAAAAGTTATTTTCCCACAGATCCAGGGGTTGTCTTCGGTTGACTTGGTTAGAATTTCTCAAACCCTCCTACTGATAGTGATGATCATTTGCAACGACGAGGTACAACGATCTCTCCGGCGTCTGCAGGCACAGTCGTGTTGGAGACGTCCCTGTCCTTTCTCTGTCTTACTCTTGTCCACCGTTGTGTGCCTTCGCAGGAAATTGTCAACTTTAACTGTCGAAAGCTGGTGGCTTCCATGCCCCTCTTTGCCAACGCGGATCCCAACTTTGTCACCTCAATGCTCACAAAGCTGAGGTTTGAAGTGTTCCAGCCGGGCGACTACATCATCAGGGAGGGCACCATCGGCAAGAAGATGTACTTCATCCAGCACGGGGTGGTCAGCATTCTGACCAAGGGCAATAAGGAGACAAAGCTCTCGGACGGATCGTACTTTGGGGGTAAGTGGAGCCGACGCTTACAATTGTCATTGTTGCCGACGCAACAGCAGAAAGCCCTACTCTACATGTTGACATTTGTAATCGTGAAATAACAGTAATTACATGCATCCATTGTGTTATTCTATATTTGTCCATGGCTCATTGCGACTTTGCAAAAGTTTGTGTCCAGTGCCCTCAAATGTTCTGTAATTCTCCTTCCTGGATTATGGAGGACTGCGCTCTCATCCTTGTCATGAAGGGGGATCTGAAAGTCTTTGAGCAAGATCAAATGACGTAAACTGGATTTGACATGCAATAAAAGTTAGGAAACGTGTGTTTAAAGGTCAAGAGTGCAAAGAAGCTCCGGACTTCCCCAACTCACTCTGTATCGATGCCAAAGCCCTTTGCCGTAACCTGAATGTGGTTTGTACGTGATGGTGTTGTGTTCTTAATCGGGGTCAGAGAGTGCATAGATAGCACGGTCTTCTTATGGTCCCCCAGAGTGTATGACACATGTAGGAGATAATGCTGCCATACTGCCCTGACCAAATACCAATTAATTTGCCCAGTGACAGCATATAATTTAGACTAAACTGTTTAAGTAATGAGAAACGGCGGCAAAGCATTTACCAGCTTATGACCTGCCTGTGGAAGTTTAATTACGCCTTTCCTGCTTCAGTCCCTCTCCGTGCCCTCTTCCCAGGGGTCCCAAGGAAATAATAGAAAGATGGCAAGCATATCTCCGCCCATGCCAAAACTAATCAACAGCAAAACATTGCTCCAGCGTTCTCCATAACATCAGTCCTTCCATAACTTCGCTCTTGCTGTATTTTTTCTAAGCAAGGCATGATTTGAATTTAATGAGCAGTTCACTCACAAGCCACTTTCTTGCATATGTATGTATTTCGGCAGCTGGATATTTTAGTTGTTGGGGAGTCTGTGGCATAGCCTAAAGGTCACCGGCAAAAGACTTGCAGCTCTGTCGTAATCTTGGAGTATGAGACTATTTTGTACGCTGCTCTGTAACAGCATGAGATAAATGCCAACGATGTGAGGCAGCAGCGGTGGTCATTTGCTTTGCTGTTCCCTTGAACCGTTTTTATTCAGAAAGGAAAACTCTTTTTAACCTAAGCCACATTTTTTGATCAGTGAGAGTCCAGTTGCGTCGCCAAAAACGTGGTCGCGATTGCCCATTGCGGGGCAGACGTTAGGTTGTAACAGGCTCCAGTTTCCTTTTAAACACGACTACGATAACCCACAACATTGCTCAGAATGTGCCAGTTTTGGAACTGAAACTGGCCCGCTCGCTGTAATCTTAAGCCTTGTATCTGCAATTATTTTTCCCACCCAATGTGTTAGAGGCCGAAGGCTTTGCGTTTTTGACTCCATTATCCTGCAGCTATTCCTGGCAGGAGTGCTGCTCTGAAGGGGAGGGAGGGAGGGAGGCAAACTTAAGCTTAGAGCCATAGGGAGTTTGTTACCAAACATGAGTTAGCCATTCATGAAATTAATTGGTGCAGGATCAGCAGGGGGGGCATTCCGAGAACAGCCATGTGGATCTGTGGTGTGCCGCTCGGTATCAGCGAGCAGGAAGTCAACCACAATGAGCGGCTCATCGAAATATCATGTGCAGGGACACTGAGACCTGCTCTGGATTACAATGTTGTGAGATGTGTCGGTGTGTACGTGAGTGCACGGGTGTGTTGCTTCTGTTTTGTATGTGTGTGTGTGTGTGTGTGTGTGTGTGTGTGTGTCTGTGTGTGTGTGTGTGTGTGTGTGTGTGTGTGTGTGTGTGTGTGGGTGTGTGTGTGTGTGTGTGTGTATGTGTGTAAGGGAGGGAGTTAGTGTTTGGAAGCTAGACGCACGAGGGAACACTGCAGAGGCCCAACTGCCGGAGATGAAGTGTACCTTTCTGTTTTGGCCCTGCCGCTTGTGTCACACAGACTTATGTCACCACATTCCAAATGTCATGGGATTTACAGTACAGGGAGTGACATGCTCATGAACAACTTCTACCAACTCATGAACCGTACCTCATGTTTTCACGACAACCTGAATTATTCACACAAATATACACTCAGCAGTCTGCTCCAGTTTGTTAGCTGTTGGATCAGCTGAGGCCCAAGAGCCTAAAGCCTAAAGTGGACGAGACGTGTCCTGGACAGGAACGCTGGCTGGGCACACAGTTATCCGGAGGCAAGAGGAAATGTAATGTGACGGCACTACTAACGCCAAAGGGAGATGCCGCTGCTGCCAAGCCGGCTCTCTGGAGTGTCCTCCAGACTAGTGGGACATCTCCCCAGCCCGGCACTTCAGTTACGAGTCCCCTCCTCATGGGCGTGCATTGAGAAGCTAATCCGAACAGCATCTCCATAGGTCTCTCAGGCCAGACTGAGCAGGTCATTTCTTTGTTATATATGTCTGTCTATATATGTGTTATATGTCATCTTTTGTTGTCGGCTGTAATTGATGTGCAGCTGGTGTGGACTGCTTCTCTCTCCTGGCTGCTGTTCAGAACGGCGTTACCTTCCATGGCCCCACATGATGGTCCAACGTGTTTATGAAGCCCTCTGATTTCTTCCCTAACGTGGCTCACTTAGTCTCTGAATGAGTGGTTTGCAGCAGGTATCAGGAAAAAGACAAGAGCAAAAAGTCCAGAGTGTAAAGTCAACCGCCCAGTTTGAAGCCTCCTGTCACCTTTTGGCCAGATTCAGACACCTCCCATATAACCCCCCTTAGCCCTAGCTCCAATTTGGAGCAACACTGGTGAAGAACGTCCGAGGCAGGAGGCGATGCAAATATTACCACCTTTGGTGAACCTTGACACACCTGGTCACTATTTCCTGTTGACAGGGTATGCCATTGTCATCGGCCAGCTGCTGCTGCTGCTGCTGCTGCTGCTGCAATTACAGCTCCATTTTTATTAAAAAAAAAAAAAAAAAAAAGTAAACTAGCTTTGGTGTCGGGGTGGTGTGGTCTGAGCAGCCACATCTGTCTTGGGTCTAGGTAATTGGGCCCAGGATCAGCGTGGTTGTACGCCTGTTGCTCGTTGGACTAATGAACGAGCAACAGGTAAAACCCCCATCCCCACACACATACACAGACGAAAGAGTAACCCTTGTCATAACATATCTGCTCCGGGCTTGTTCCGCCTATCCCACTCGCTACAATAAACTGGTGTGTTTGTAACTCCATCGCCTGTGTCTCTGTGTCGGAGAGCTCTGAAAACGCCCCTCGGGTGGTGTGTGGCAGGCGGAGCTGCCACACTAGCTCATTATTAAAATGGTAGACATAGTTTTAATTGCACTATTACAGTTTTTTTTATACATAATTCCAAATACAATTCAGACAACAGTTCATTATTACATAAGCAACCTCAAGGTACCAATTTTTCCGATTAGACATGTACAATTTCCCCAAATTTCCAATCTAACATGCAGTAAAACCGCATGCTGATTGCCTTGGTTTGGAGGTTTGTGTCAGAGAGCTAAACATCCACTCACTCTCGTCCCGTTTGGATAACTCTGGCTTGGGGCAGCCCTGGTCATGGTGTTGATTTAAGAAGGGGTTGGTGTGGAGGGTGAGGTCTTATGTGGGCGGTCGGGGACAGGGGGTTAATCTTTCGTCTGTATTTCCTAGGTTAGAGAACCAATTGTGTGTACGCGGTCTCTCTCTCTCTCTCTCTCTCTCTCTGTCTCTCTCTCTCTCGCTCTCTCTGTTGTCTCCTCATCTTATAGCTCAGACAGGCTGTGCTGTAGAGCTGCCAAATGGCCACCCTGACTGAGTGAGTCAGTGAAAGGAGTTGGCAGCAGCCAGGGCCCAGGTAATCCTCTCGGTCCTTAACCTGCTTAATACCTCAGCGCTGCTCATTCTCAAGCTGTAACACCTGAAGATTGAGGCTTATTTAGTGACTGGGCAGCTGAAAGGATGTGATGTGTGCTATGATTTGATGCGCTGTCACTTTGGGCATGCTGATTTACATATCTTCCATCTTTGTTATTGTATTGAATATTACTGAGAACAGTGGTCTGCTACAGACACAGTGCCGCATCACCCATTATTTGGCAGATTTACATCTCAAATAAGACTCGTTTAGGGCATTGTGTCCACATTGATCAGTTCTCTGTGCAGTCTGTATACACTCATTTTTCAGTGTACACCAATCAGCGTGAAGGCCAATTCATACTTTCTGCGTCCGCGTAGCCGCGAGGGCCCCGACGTTTATTTCATCATCTGCTCATGTCCGTGGAGGTCCTTGTGGACGTTCGCACACCTCCCAGATTTTGTAACCACGTGGACTGTACATACCTTAGCGCTCTGACTGAACATGCGTTGGTGAGGCTCCTTGGCAGATTTCCTCAACAGTATAGGAAGAACAGAACAGAATAAAAAAGGCTGACTTGTTTGGAGTTGTTTGGAAAACTTTGTTTGGAGTCAGTATTTTATGATAGGTTCCCTGGAACACTGCATTCCATGGAACTCAGAAACCGGAAATAACATGCAGGTGTTCCCCACCTCCAAGCAAAATGGATTCTATGGGCTGGGTTTGGCAAATCACGGAAGCTTGCGGTAAATTTGTGTTTTTTAGAAATTAAGCTTTAAATCTCATGGTTTTAAATAAAAAGTTATTTTTGTTGACTCCCGTACGTCTGAGATAAATAACCAAAACATTATTACAAAACATTGTTACAAAAAAAAAGATTCTATAAATAATACTATACTCAAGAGAGCGGATTCATCCTCTGCTTGAGTGTTTGTTTTGGTCCCGCATCTCCCAGACCCTGAGAACGAGAGGTGATAAAATGTGACGTGGCTTTAGCACCAGCCAGGGCGCTAAAATAAAACAGCAAACGTTAGCAGACCTACCTGTGCATGCTTAGTTAAACGCAGGGTGGTTTCTGCGGGTGTCACTGCGGATCATGCCGCCCGTGGCTGGGAGTCAGAGAAGCTCCTCACCCCGGGGACGGGGGCGGCGCTGGGGAGGGAGATGAGAGCTGACAGCGGAGCTGAGAGTCCAGGTGAGCTGGGCCACGCCGGGCTCCAGGACGCGGAGCTTTGCTCGCACTGGTTAGTTCAAATGCAGGCCCAACCCTGCGAGCGCACACAAGACCCACACTCACACACACGTGGACTCATTCACTCATGCACATGTGACTGTGCACACCTCTGCGCATGCGTACGCACATGGACGCACGGACATAAACACACATTTTATTAAGGTGATAGGAGAAGCTGGGTGCATACTAATCTGACTGTGCACATGCAGTCATGTTACCTCGGGGCACATGCAGACTAACACAGAAGCAACACACATGCACACATATGAAATCCCATTCTTCATCATGGGCTTTTTCACTGCAGCTGTATTTCATTTAACATGAACAAAAATCACGATCAACCACGATAACCAATCAAATACCAAAGAATAGAATGTGAAAAAGGCCTTTATTTTTGCATGATTATTTTTAGTTAAATGTCGTTGCATTTTAAGTACAATTTGCACGAACTGTCATTTCAATGTGTCAGTCCAAAGGTTTTAAATATTTATGTTCTTTTCCTGGATTTATATATAAACACTGCAGAATGCACAGCTAACTATATCAGGTGCAGATGCAAACCCACCTTCTTTCCCTCTCTCTCTTTCTCTCGCTCTCACTTTCTCCACTCCATCAAACACACACACACACGCACATGCACACACACGCACAGACACACAACACACACCCACACACACACACACACGCACCCGCACACACACAAACACACACACACACACAAACACACACACACACACACAGCCCCTGGCATATGATCATCATTACAAACATAGTTTCAAAGCATATGCATGACATAGAAGCACGAGGAGATGATTATGCAGAAAACTCTCCCTCCCCCTTTGTCCATCGCATCTCTCTACATCTCTACATTTTAATCACACACTCCCAGCACGCACACTCCCAACACGCACACACACACACACACACACACACACAGACACACAAACACACACACACGCACACACAAACACATACACACACACACACACACACACACACACACACACACACACACACACACATACACACACACACACACACACACACACACACACACACACACACACACACACGTACGCTTTCCACTTTAAAGAGCTGGTGTTCAAATCTTGGGAGGCCGTTCTCCGGTGAGAGTGCCGAGCAGCACGTGGTCCGTTTGGTTACACGGGAGAGAAGCTATTTGCGTTCTCACCAAGGTCAGAGCGGCGCACATCATTGTGCTCCTCCCTTACCACAGCATCATTCAATTTTAATTGCCGTCATCCAACTTTGATGGCCACATTGTCATTTAAGTGTAGTCAAAACGCAGAGCTTGGCGACCAGAGTGGTGTAATGGATTTCACCCAGCGGTGACATCTTCTTTCCACGTTTGAATATCACGGCACCGTTTTTTTTTCAATGCAGTTAACATCATTGAAAGTAATGCTGTTAATGGGAGGAAAGGATAAGATATGTTCTTGTTAAATTCTTGAAATATAATGGTAGAGTTATTATCAGGAAGGAAGAAAAAGAAAGGAAACCCTGGTATTAAACCGTTACTGTACAAGGATATTATTAAATCGACATTTATAGTTAAATTTTAGACCTGATTTTGATTATTTTTAACAGACCAGTAAATCTATGTATGTACAAGTATGCATTTATACATACAGTTTATAAAGTATACAGCATTAGATAGAAATAGACCACCAACCAAACTCTGCGCTGATACTGAGCCTTAAAATTATTAGTACTTCACCCAAAATGGGAAATCTTAGCTGTCACTTAGCTGTCACTTTTGGGAGAAAACTCCCCCACCCATACAGAACATAGGCAGGGCTTCAGCGACTAAGCCTGTTCTGTGATTTCATGCGTTGAGATGAGTCACTGGAGATCTGAGTAAGCATGGTGGATTAGAACCATTCTAAATAAATTGTATTTAACTCGCAAACTATCCGC
>NC_137190.1:10964468-10974468 GCF_960531495.2 Zeus faber | reverse complement strand
TGCCGCCTGTACTCGCTGTCCGTGGACAACTTCAACGAGGTGCTGGAGGAATACCCCATGATGAGGAGGGCCTTCGAGACGGTGGCTCTGGACAGACTGGACCGCATCGGTGAGAAATCCCGTCTCCCGTGTCGTATGATTGGCCTCCTGTACGCGCCCAGCCACACTGACGCTGACGTAGCCCCGAAATGGTGATGAGCAATGTAAGCTCGGTTGTCTGTATTAAAGGGAAAGAAGCAAAATACCAATTGCAACCCTCCAACATGGGTGAAATAACCTGTTGAGACAAAGTAAGTTTACAGGATACCTTGAATATAGTGTTCGGGGACGGTGGGCTTAACCAATTATTAGTAATTTATCCCAATTATTAGCCAATTATTGTCATTTACTGGCTATTGAAGCAATCAGCTAAAAGGATATTCACATATTTTTTTTACCCTAATCCAAATTTTTCGTTAATTGGGAGTCAACCTGAATGATTCTCTCCGTACTGGATCAATTTAAAAGATTCTGGTCCCAGTCACTCAGTTTGACTCCAAGTGATCGAAACATTTGGTTTAGTCTAAAAAAATACCAGATTTCCTTAAAGCGTGTGGTTTTATGATGACAAATAATGCAAAGAAAGCCTTTTTATTTAAGTCACTAAAACTCAATCAAGGTGTCACCCCTCTAAAGGTACATTCCAGAGCTGTCCAAAACAATTTTGGTAGCTAGGGCTTCAAAAGTGACCTCTGGTCAGGGTTCAAAGGTCAGTATCTGAGTTGAGGGTCTGCTGAAATCTCACAAACTTGTTAACATACAAGATAAGACCTTCCCAAAAATGTGTTGGGTTTTGTTCTACGACATAGTAAAGATAATAAATCGGATTTCATTCTATTTGGAATGTGAATGGTCTTGGAATCTACACTGCAAACACATTTTTCGAAAGGTCTCATCTTGTAGGTCAACACATTCCAGTTTAAGAGATTTCAGTGGATCCTAAACTAAGGGCATCCTTAGGCATTTCACTTTTATTTTGTGATAGAACGTGCCCGTGCCCAAAACCCAATTTTACATTTTAATACATCCATGCCCCCCCTGACCCCCCCACCTCCGCGCGGAGGTGTCTTCATCAGGTTAATTTTAGTTCAAGTGTATGTATCTGCAGCCATGCGCGACCCCCCTTCTGAAGTAGAATAAAATCTGCCCATTGAAATGAAACGGTTTGAATTTTGTTATGTGTAGCATCATACTCCGGGACACTGGAGTACAATGGATTTATTTTTGTGACTATGAGCACAAAAAAGCACAAGACCGGGTTGGTCACACACAGACTCAAAAGCAACTACGTGTATGTGCGCGTGCGCGTGTGTGTCTTGTGATACCTTTGGACAGAAATGTCACTTAAACTCAGGTCTGGCGGCCCCCGTGTCTGCTCACCTCGCTGTAATAATGTTCAGCTCACCAACTCAGGTGAGCGTCGTAGTAGCACGCACACCTCCGCCGGGCGCCCCACGGCGCTTTTCCCGGGCCACGCAGTAAAGCAGAAACACAAATCTGCACGCTTGGAAGCTGCTACCGCTGCTGCTGCTGCTGCTGCTGCTGCGTTCCCTTTATTACCATTATTGAGGTGACACAAATGGAAGGCAATCGGAGCCTTATACTCCACCATCAATGAGGACAAAAATCACCAGGTTCAGTTTCTCGTTTGAGTTAATAAATATTGTGGTTTATGTGATTGTGAGGGTATTCATCCTGACTGTAAGTTGTAGGCCTACATAAGCACGCACGCGTGCGCACGCACACACACACACACACACACACACACTCATACACACAAGGACATACACACCACCTCTGGTCTATGGGAGATGTTCATTCAGATGATGCGGTGGGGGGCATTTTCATACTTAAGTGTTTCTTTACAGCTCAGTAACATCTCTTTTGTCCCTCATCGGTATGCAGATAGAGCGCTGGTTTTGAACCCTCGGCGGCGCGACTTCACTTACATGTAAAATTGATATTCTATTGTTCCTTCAGCGTTCCCGCTCCCTTCAGTATTCCCTGGCCCAGCCTGTCCGTATTAAAAAAAAAATAAAAAATTCACAATGAGATGCACGCCTCTATCATCACTCAGCCATCTTTTCATGCCCTCTTTTATCCACTGCTATGTTTAGAATGGAAGATGGCTTCAGGGGGGTCTCTTTGTGGAAAATGGCGGCTTTGGAAATGATCTGGTGGGCTGATAGTGATGTTTCCCTGAGATGTGTCTTGTCTCATCCTCCTGTTGGGTCCTTTATCGTTGGCTGTCTGTGTGTGTCTACACCTTTCCCCTTGTTTCCCTTCCCCGTAAAGTGCCCATATGCTGCTTTATTGCCGTGTTAATGAACTTTGTGCAATCTGAGGGAATGTGCGGGGCCAGTATAGTGTCAGGTGGAGATGGGGGGTCACAATTACCTTCGGAGGTGGCACCACCTCCGCATGGCGAAAACTAATCGCCTGTCACCCATATCACAAAAAAATGGCCAGATTGATCTTGGCCTAATTTCATCTGCGGTTGCCCCATTTTCACAGCCTTTTGTCAACCGCCAACTCCGGGATGTCCGTCGCGTGAATTAACCCAGTTTCCGCCAGTGCAACCATTCCATTATGACAGATGGAGCTCGGGGTCAGAGTTGCACACCAGTTTCTATGAAGAACGGTCAGACCTTTCGCTGCCAAGTCACACAACTCTCGCCGGAGGTGTTTTCGACCTTGAGCTGGGCTCCGAGACATTTCATTTTCCACATACTAGATAGACATTCAAATGCCTTATACTACACTAGAATACTCTCGAGTACTCTACAATTAAAGTAGCTAAGCATTATGTGATTGTTTTGTTGATGATGGCATTCTTGCCTTTGAAACCCTCATGTATGTGGATGCTCTTTGATATAATCTGCAATAGCTTGAGTTGATGTCTGAGGTGAATCCGACCTTAAGCAACCCCATCGGACAGAGATACCAGGGAACATAAGGCCCATAAGTGTGGTAAATGGTGGCCCCTTCCCACAGTGAGGCTGCTATTCGTAGCAATACTCTGGTCCTAGTAGTACAGTACAATGTTTATTATGTGTTTCCGACAGCCATTAGATAGGGCTTCGCAGTAAGAGCTAGTCAAACACACACATCGTCTACAGCTTAGACTATCATACTTTTTGAGCTTCTTTATACTGTAAGTCCTCTTGGAAGTTAATCTCCCACCTCTCTCTCTCTCTCTCTATCATTTCAGTCTCTTTCTCTTGTCTCTGTTGGCCTTTGTCTTTCCCTCACTGCCTTTATATGTCCTTTATGTTTCACCTTCATTCTTATTCTTTGTCCTCCTGCAATTTTCAGCCACATTTTTTTATTCCTTTCTCTTTTGTTCCACTTTTTCAAGCTATTGTGCGTTAGCCCATGTAAGATAGAGGGTACTGTAGAATATTCTGGCCTTGGAAGAGAAATAATCAAAAGAGTGTCACCACCTCCCAGCAACTGCCATTCACTGTGTGGCTGCAGGGGCTGAATTTACCATGCCATACTTTGTATTCAACATTTCAAAACTCATAGTGGCCCTGTGTTTCTATGTTTGTCTGTCACTGCAGGTAAGAAGAACTCTATCCTTCAGCATAAGGTGCAACATGACTTGAGCTCTGGCGTGCTAAACTACCAAGAAAACGAGATTATTCAGCAGATTGTGCAGCATGACAGAGACATGGCCCACTGTGCTCACCTCATGCAGAACGCCCCATTGCAGACGCCTCCCTCACCTACCCCTGTCATCTGGGCACCGCTTATCCAGGCCCCTCTCCAGGCAGCCGCCGCAACCACATCTGTAGCCATCGCCCTAACCCATCACCCCCACCTCCCTCCGTCTCTCTTCAGGCCTCCAGTTTCTGTCCTAGGCACCCTAAAGGAGCCCCAGAGCCGGCTGAAGAAGTTCCACATGTTTGCTTCATCCTCCACAACGCCTGGCTCTGCTAGGGACTCTCCCTCCAGTACACCCTCTAAACTGCACATTGGGGTAGATATGCCATTACTGGCCTCCTTCCGTGCCCAGCACATGACCTCTGGGTCAGGAGCAACTGGCACCAGCCAGCAGGCTTCAACCACTGGAGGTAATCGTGGAGCTAGTGGTGCTGGAGGTGGAGCTGGTACTGTGGGTGGGAGCAAAGCTGGCTCTGGTGGAGATGGAGCCTCGGCCTTCCCCTTTGGACCATGCTCCTCCTCTGGTTCTCTGTCCTCTAGCACAGCCCAGCTGCACCATCAACCACAACGTCAGCAGCCCTTTCGCTCCAGCACGCCTCCTCTCTCAAACCTTTTTCATCAAGGAGCTATGGGTGGAAGCACAGGGTCTGGAATAAGTGGAGGGACGGGCGGAGCCTGTGGTGGTGCTACGGGCTGGTCCTCAGGTGGAGCAGTTGGAGGTTCTGTTGAAGGGACAACTGGTGTTGGAATTACCAGAGATATTGTTTGGGCAGCAGAGGACTTTTGTGAGACAGGAGGGACTTCTGCAGGGGCCTCTGGTGGCCACTTTGCCATGGGAGGATGTACTGGAGGATCAACAGGAGGGGTAACTGAGGGGGCAATGGGAGGAGCTTGTGCTGGAGTTACAACCACAGCTTCCGGGGAATTACTAGGAGGAACGACTGATGGATTAATAGGATCTGCTATTATTGGACCGACAAGCAGTCATACGGGAGGAGCTTCCAGTGGGGCAACGGGTGGGGTAATTGAAAGACACAAAGGAGGGGCAACTGGAGGGTCTATGGGAAGCCATTTAGGTGGGGGGATATCTGGGTATACAGCAGGAGCGTCTGGGGGAATGGCTGCTGGAGCTTTGGGTTCTTCTGGTTATCAGAGTAATATCAGTCCCATATCCACTGGTTCGTCTAGTCCAATGCCCAGCCAGTTGCTCCATAGCCAGCCCCCTCCCAAGCCAACTCCGGTCGGCTCACTTCAGCAGTTTGCAGGTGGAGGCAGGACTTCTAGTGGATTAAACCTGTTCCACTCCCCTCCACAAGGGTCCCCATCCTCCATTAAAGGCCAGCAGGCTGCTGAGGGCTCCCCATCTTCCCACTTCAACCTGACAAGCCTACAGTCTAGTCTACTGCCTCATCAGTTGTCCCTGGAGAGGTCTGCACTGGCTTCCTTGGCCCAGTACGGCTCAGCAAACGCTTCCCCTTGCCTCACCCCACTGGCACCTAGTCCCACCATTCAAAGCCCGTTGGCAGGCAGGACTTTCCATTATAGTGACCCTTCCAGTGCTGCCGGATCCCACAACTCTTTGCTCATGCCTCAATCGTCTTTCTCTTCGCAGCTTCCCAGCCAGCCACATACGTTGGGGAGAGATTCCCCGCTTGGACGTTTTTCTGATGACCTTAAACTATTGTCTAGCTCCCACCCATCTCTGCCCCAGGAGGTGGCTCAGGCATTGGGCCATCCAGTGCCACGCTCCTCCATGGATACTGGATATTACCCCTCGCCATTTTCCTCGCCCACCCTGGTGCCAAAACCCTGTAGCTCAGTGCCAGGACACATGACTCCTCCCTTTCAGGGGACTCTGGGGCACCTTCACCAGACTCAGCCCCCTGCAGCCTCCCCGTCCCTGCCTCTGCGGAGGGGCTCCGCTGCCTATTCATCAGAGCTAGAACCTCAGACTGTCCGCCCCAAACTCCCCTCCAACTTGTGAGGTTTGATCACACCCTCCTGTGCTCCTCCAGACTGACACACAGAAAAACAATCTCCCTGTGTGATGTTCGTTACGTTCTCGGTTCAGCCTTCACTGTGTACCACCTCTTTTGTTATTTCCTTGAGATCTTAACTTTACTGTGATATGACATGAGCTTGTAACAAGACAACTTCAAGCTCTAGAATACTCTTGTTTTATGTTTTGTCTGTCCTCTCCTCCTTCTTTTTTATTCATAACTATATAGATATATTTAAATATATATGTTAATAAAACGGACTAGGAGGGTGTGAAATTATATCATATTTATTTCCTTTATTTCAATAACTATGCCAAATTCATCTGGTGAGGTTTGGGCAAAAGGTTAATTTAAAAACACAATAATGCTTTCTTTTCTGCAGGAACCTATGCACTAATACCTGCATGTATAGAGGCTTTTTGTGTTAAAAAAAAAATTTCAAGACTCTTTTTAGCTAAGAAGACATGCTTCAATACATTCAGACTCTTTTACCATGGGATCACATATTGTTGATCCTTAAATGTATCTATTAGATTGTACTTATTTATCCTCTGTGTGAACTTTGCAAAACCTACTGGGTGGTAAGGAAGACATTTTAGGGAATCAAAAGAGACTTTTCCTATGTAGTAATGACTTTGCTTCCTCTTGGCCTATCTGTCCTTGTTTTATACCACTGTATTGTAGTAATACTGTAATTCAGGGGTTTGTTTTGAGCAGGCTGCCCCTTGTTAATATTGAGACATAACAATTAGTCACTGGCTTACTGCAGAGTCCTCAACCATTCCCTAACAAGCTCACTTTGTCTTCCAAGCTCATGTTGCTGAAATTTTTTTGGACGTGAAGGAGAGTTGAGGCTTGCAATGTGATAATGATCAGTATGGGCATGGGGGAAAACGTGTGATTTTGTGAGTGTGTGCAATTGGGGATATGTGTGAGCATTAGTGAGTGAGAGTGTGGCATCATTGGCACAGCTTGATGCAAGGCAGAATCTTGCCCAGACTGATCAAGGGGAGTTTCACACACAAAAATAGTACTTCCATAAATCATAGCGTGTGTGTGGTTATTTATGACAGGGCCCTTCAAGTTGAAATCTGATCAAGTTAAACACTAACTTTTGATTTCTTAACATTTTTTACAAACATCCCTGGGAGGCAAGTTATGTAGAAAACCATGGAGGGGGGGGAAAAAAAAGATCCAGACCCTCTGAGATTTTAAAATTGAATGGTGTCCACGGAAATACCTGCAAGGTGCGTGAAATGAAATATGACCGCACATTTTATTTTGTGCATTACTTCATTAACGATAATCGCTATGTGCTATGTGGTAAGCATACACGTCCGCCCCCCATGGAATGCGAGTATAAGTTGGAGATGTTGAATGTATGCATATGTATGTCCATTAAAACGACTGTACTTTTTTTTAATGGTTCCAGGGGAACGATGGGTAATGGTGAAAAGAGACAAATGCATATAGGCCACAATTGACAACTTGGGTTCGGTGTGACCATAGACAGGGGGCTAACAAAATAACTACAGTACGACTATTCGTTTTACTCAACTTTACACAAAAGTACTACATGAAGGATTCCAAACAAACAAATCAGAAAAACCAATAAAAAACAAAACAAGCTTTCAGGTGGTCATCCGACCTGCATACACCGCACGTGCAGGGGAGCATCGGTACCTCGTGGCGGTGCACTTTGACACATGTTCGTCTGTAGCTCATCACCTTGGTTCCACTCAGACAGCTGGGTCCCTATCTCAGTGACAGCACTCGGCAACAGCAGCCTAATTTAACAAGACATGCCGGTGCCCCCCACCCCCCATCCCCACACCCACAGCCCAAGACCCTTGAAGGGCCTTGGTGGACACGAGCATCCGGTCACACACACACACACACACACACACACACACACACACGCACGCACACGCACACACACACACACACACACACACACACACACACACACAGAGACACACACACATACACGCACGGACACACACACAGGGACTGCTCTTCTAAAAAGGCTAATCAATAGTCCCATCTTCCAGCCATACACTGGCCTTTTATGATGGTAAACATTGTTGATTGAAATTGTAGTAAAACTTGTAAAAGACAAAAAAAAAAAAAAAAATGGCAGAGCGCTTGATCACATTGTGAGATTCATTCATGTTTCCAGTCAGGTGTGTTCACGGGAGCAAGAGGTTGTTTTGATGAAATGTGTGCCAATGCTTTGACCTGTTAATCCCCAATAATGGTTTTATTGATAGTATTGATGGATCTAAGCAACACCTTGCTTTCCTTTTTATATCACTTTAGATAGGCATCAAGACTTTTTTCTAAGTGTCTTTATCGAAGTGCAAATAATAAAAGAAAACAACACACATGAGTCAGCATCTTCACAATTGGCCTTATAAAAAAAGCCCACGCCAGAACGTAATGGCGCAACCTAGAGCCTAAAAATAAGCATCAAGCAAGGAGTTTATTTAGCAGTAACATAAATGGAAAATTTATAGAGTATTACTAAATGTTTCACATCGCACAGCACGTTTTCAGAGCTTCCCATGTTGGAGGAGAGCTCCCTTTTTTTCGGCCACTCTCTAGCATGTAATTACATTTACATTACATTACATTTAGTCATTTAGCAGACGCTTTTATCCAAAGCGACTTACAATTGTTCAAACACCGACGGACGCAGCCATCAGGAGCAATTAGGGGTTAAGTGTCTTGCTCAAGGACACTACAGCATGCTAGCAGGAGGAGCCTGGGATCGAACCAGCAACCTTTAGATCACTAGACCACCAGCTCTACCGCCTGAGCTACCATCCCCAAGTAATATAGGCGCCTGAGGGCAGTCATGGGTTAGGTGCCTTGCTCAAGGGCAGTGTCAAGATATTTGTTAATATCAGAACGTCATTCATTCAGTTTTTCTTCCAAGAGCTTTCCACATGTGTGCCAGCTTGTGTCGTAAGTTCAAAAGCATATGCAACAATGGCTTGGTGTAGGCCTGTCATACTGTGAGGAAATGACCTGTGGACGTCCAGTTTGTCCTTTCCCCATGTGTCAATTTATATATCAGTTTCCCCAAACACCCAACAATATACTGTACATTTTCTTTGTTGACCTGTTCATGCTTCATGTTTGGGGTATGAAATAGGTTAGAGCTTTTATCTGGATTTAATGTCCCAGGGTATTCTATCAAACGCAGCTACAATACAGTACTTCTAAAAGCCATGGGATGTTGGATACCTAAGGGCTGGTTGAGCGACAATAGACGGTAAAAAAAAAAAAAAAAAAAGGCTTCACCTCTGTGATACTGTTATTGATGCATTGTTTCATTTAAACTTGTCTCTTCCCGCTGTCTAGTGGAGCGCCACGCCTGTGACTCCCACATGTCAAGGAAAAGCCCCGTCCCCATTTCCTCACAGTATGACCTTATTAAGTCATTGAGTTGGGGAATAGTTTGGAGCAAATCTCTGGAGCCAAGGCGTAAATGTGAGGGGACTTTGATATATTGAGGAAATTATGTGGTTAGACACACAGCCGGGAGGATGACAAGCAGACAGGCACCCTGTGGGGTGCTCCGGCTGACGGGGTGCTTGTTTCCACGGGACTTTGAAGGCATGTCGCCCTGGCCTGAGTGCTGTTGAGTTGTTTGTAAGAGTGGTATTGATTGGGAGGATATGAGGTAAAGCTTTGAATGCTGCTATGTATCGGGGAGCTGACGCGGTGATGGTGTGTGTGTGTGCGTGTGTGTGTGTGTGTGTGTGCGTGTGTGTCTAGAACTAGATGTTAGGGTCGATGGCAGGGGCTGGGTCCTGTCGAAGCAGGGTTGGACAGGAAGGCACAGGTCAGTGCTGAGAGAGTGCTGGGACAATGGACAGGGATTGATTAGCTGGGCTGAAACGCTGTTCCTGTCCATTATCACAGATAACCGGGGGTGGGGGACGAGGTGGTGGATTGGTTTTTGGGGGTGGCGGGTGGGGTTTTCTGCCGCCATCAGCACAAGAACTGACACAACGCCTGATTCGCTGTCTGTCCCCGCCCCCGAGCCAACACCTCACCTCACGTGTCAGAGACTCGCCATCTCCACAATATCTGCTCATGTTGCCAGAGAATTCACCTTGTATTCCTAAAATGTCTACCATTCAGGAATTCTAAAAAGATGCCTTAGTTTTTTTTTTTTTGTTTTTTTTTTCTTTTAATTGAAAACCGTGTAGCATTGATTTAATGCAAGAGATCATGATGACTTTCACCCATTAGCAACAATGGGGACATGGGGTTGATATACTATG
>NC_137190.1:10954468-10959468 GCF_960531495.2 Zeus faber | reverse complement strand
GACCTACTTAGAGGGAGTAAAGAACTGCTGACTTAAACTACTGGAGGGTATATGTAATGTGCGCGATAATACGAGCAAAGAGGCTGTTAGGACAATAATATGAGCTGTGGGAATAAGCGAAATAGTTCACAGAATCACAAGTAGACAGCAGATGTTGCATCTTAAACCCCCACGGTTATTTTACTCTGGATCTCCAGCTCGACGGACATCACATTGGTCTGGAATGACATGCAAATCATAACGGAAGTGGAACTCGCAAAATGTGTTGAATTACGAAAAGTGTTTGCAATAATTCATTTCATTTATGTCGTTCGCAAACAGGCCCCGGCGACACGGCGCGCTGCGGTGGCTCCACCTTCTCCACAGTTTATTTTAGATCACTTTAAGGTCGCGGCGTCGGGAGTTAAACTGAGAAATAAGAGGGATGGTGTCCGCGCTGAGCCGGGGCTTAATTCATCAGCAGTTTCGGCGGCTCCAGCGATGTCTCATGGACCATTACGGAAGTGATGTGCCGCCTTGAGCCTCAGCCCCATTGAGATATGTCAACACAAGGCCCGGCGGCTAAAAACGCCGCCCTGCGCTCGGCTAACAGTCCATCATGAAATGCTTCGCTCTCGGGGTACATCCACGCCTCCCCGGTGGAAAATCCACAAAGCCGACTGCCAGCTACCGCTTTCTGATTCATGACAGCTTAACACTGCCCTGCACCGGACCGTCAAATTCAGATGGACTTTTCAGACAATTTAATGAATAATCCCCCCCATGATGCTCTTCTGTGTTTGTGATGCCGAGGGAAGATAACACACACACACACACACACACACACACACACACACGCTATATATACACAGTACATTATATAATAAATGTATATATACAGTATACTGTGTGGGTGTATGTATATATATATATATATATATATATATATATATATATATATACATGCACACACACACACACACACACACACACACACACACACACACACACATACGGATGTACGCACGCACGCACACACACACACACACACACACTGGAAAATATGTTATTTTCTATCTATATACTATGCTGTACACACACATATGGATGGACAGACAGACAGGCAGACAGACAGACAGACAGACAGACAGACAGACAGACAGACAGACAGACAGACAGACAGACAGACAGACCGATCGATCGATGTTATTTACATTTTATTCACAATTTTCTTGTCATTAATAATTTCAGCATAATCACGACCCCGCTCTTCATTAGAAAACTGATAGCGGCAGATTTCGGTAAAAAAAAAAAAAAGAAAAAGGAAAAAGAAAGATGACTTCGATCGTTATTTTCAGCGCCCAAGAAAGCTCATCACCGGTGCTCTCCCCGTCGGTTCCACCTCCTCCCTCCTCTCTCCCCCTGCATGCGAGTCGTGACGGGGAGAAGGATTTCCCAATTCCCACCCACACCCCCGCCGCCTGCACCGGAGCAGACTGCACCGACCGCACGCCCGGCTTTGCCCCGGCTCACGTTTCTGGAGGGTAAAAGGGTAAAAGGGTAAATGGGTAAATCGGGGATGGCAGCAGGAGCAGAAGCAGAAGGCCCGGCTCCCGGCAACCGGCTCCCGGCCCCGCAGCCTCTGTTCCCTGTTTATCACATCAGCCTGCTCGCTTGAGCATCTACAGCCAGCCGCATCCTTTGGGTGGGGGCATACCATTAATCATATGAGTTAAAATTTTGACAAACAGTAAATGGCCGTGTGCCGCGGCAGCGCTAGGCCTCGGACGATGCGCGTTCGCCGGCTGTTCAGCTCGATAAATCGAGAAAAGAGACCGTACGGTAAGCTTCGAAAGCCTGTATAAGTATTCCTTTTTGTATTCAATGTCATTTTACTGTGTTCTTTGCTCAAATAAGCCAATTTCTGCAGCAATGCACAAGGCACAGTCAGTCATTTCCAGTTAAACACAGCATTGTCATCTATACAATTAGATAACATATTTAATTAGGATATACAGTACAACAAGACCATTTCCAATCTAACAAGCCCCTGTACTTGGCGACAAAGTGTATAATTACAGCCTCCTTATGACCGTGACATTTTGTTTTTGGTTAAACGTGGCTTGATCACATCGAGACCGGCTGCATACAATCCAATTTGGTGGCGGTGCAAGAGTTTCCGAGGAGGAAGCGAGGGGGGTCGGACTTGAATCATCATCTCCCCGTAATTACACGTCTGGCCGTTGCGCGGCACAATTAAGATGGTTTGAAGTGCCGTCACCGACGTCCCCGTGATCACGGTATCGCAGGGAGAGGGGTTGGCGCCGCCGGGGAGGAGAAGGGGACGCTTTGAAAACGAGCCGCCCGGTGAATTCGGGCTGACCCCCGATCGTCTGCATCAAATGAGCAGTTGGGCCACCAGAGAGCGTTGCGTTTGTCCGGCACAGACCGCGGCGCATGCAGACCTCGCAGGCGACTGAGTGCCCACGGAGCGGAATAAAGGGCTCATTAAATGAATCCCCCGAGGTCAGTGACATCCAATTACGGCCAGTCCTTACTTTTCACCCCGTAAACAAGGGAGCGGACGGACGGCCGGGCTTCCCTCCGCTCGCCCCCGCCACCCCTCTCCCTCTCTCTGTGACGATGATGATGATGACGATGCCGATGACGACGCCGGATTTGAAGTGAACGGACGCGACTCTCCCCGTTTGTCGGGCGGCAGACGGGGGTGGCAGACGGGGACGCCGGCGACGCGTTTTGCGCTTCGGTGGGAGCCGGCGTCGAGGCGTTTCGCGAAAACCGAGGGGGACGCACCGGGCTCCCGGAAGCCGCGGACCGCCAGATCCTCGCCGCCGGGCCTCGAAGGGCTGTTTCGACCGTCGCCTTCACAAAAGGGGCGGAGGGCGTGGGAGGGAGAAGAGGGGGCAGGGGGGAGAGAGATAAAAAAAAAAAAAAAAAAAAAAAAGAATTCATAAAGACAGAGGCAGAGGAGGAGAAAGCAGAAAGAGATATTAGATGTGGAGATAGAAGGAACGGAGCGCGGTGAGAGAGACCTTGAGCAAAATTAATTAAATTCAACACAATGGCTACAAGGCGTAAATTATAGAATACTAGTGCATTGATTGACGTTTTTCTATCGACGAAAGCCGATCCTTAATTGGCTCCCGTTGCGAAAGGGCATTTTGAAAGGATCCCCAGCGACCGCAGCGTGAGAGAATAAACCCGCATACACAATTTTAGGAAACCTAGGCTCCTTGTGACGAATCGCAAAACTCTCACTTACAGTATAATAATAGCCATGCCCTATAAATATTTACACCGCATTCATGTATCTGCGTCCACGCCCGTGTCCAACCGGAGGAAAACCGCATTCGATTCGTGCAAATTCCAGCGTGTCCGCCTGGAGGAGGGCGGCTGTTATTCCCATAGTTCATTATTCTTCCGAGCCATGGCTTTGATGTTGCCGTCGGGAAAGGGGTTTTCACGGGGAATCCTTCGCTTTATATATACGGAGAAAAAAAACCCGTCTCAAATACATGTGTTTAAAGCACATAGCTCAGAGCAGAGAGTTTCCTAGACAGCTGCAGTGCCCGGCTCCCCAGAGCGGAGCAGAAGAAAGCAACGTGAGGAGGAGCGGGTGGGGAACGGTTGTTGTTTTGAATGTTCTGTGTGTGTGTGTGTGTGTGTGTGTGTAGGCACGTGGCCGTCTCAGGCAGGAGCGGATGTGGGTCTTGGAGAATTTGTTTGGTTTTGTTGAGTGGAATGTGCGACTGCATCAGGAGTCCACAATGTTAAAAAATTAAATAAAAAAAATAGAAAAAAAGACCTTGGGCCGTATTATTTAACAGATTTTTTTTCTTTTTTTTCTTGATAATGATGAAATGCTTGTGAAATTACAGAAATGTGTTGTGATTTAAAATCTCTTCCTTAAACCAAAATCGCAGATTAAAGAATTTTTTTTTTTTTTTTTGTATGCCAATTAATCGTATTCAAACGGGCACAAATGTGATTTTACACAAAATATACTATTTATTTGTTTATTTTTACTGATTTTTTTAATGTCCCCCCCCCCTTACGGTAGACATGAGTGTGCATGTGTTTGGTGATAAGATGCACATGCAGGAGGGATGGAGGAGAAGATGCAGCGAGTGTGTGTGTGTGTGTGTGGGGTGGTTGTGACAGGAGGGTGAGAGGGGGACGGCGAGGCGGGACGAGGGTCAGATGGAGGCTCAGGAGGAGAGGGCTCGTGTGATAATGAGGGAGAAATGGAGTGTGTCTGTACACAGGGCGAGCACATGTGAGCATGTGCATCGGGGGAAGAGAGAGAGAGAGAGAGGTGGTGTTTTTTTCGAAGATCCAGTTCTCTTCTAATCCTGGCACAGCCGTTGGGGATTAGAGGAGGCAGTTAAACTCTGAATATTTCATGGATTCTATGACTCAACCACGCTGGAAACCACATCATTAACATGTGTCTTTCTCTCGTGACAATTTATTGAAAGGCCGCGCGAGCAAACATGGCGTTTTGTGTTTTCTTTTTTTTTTTTTTAATTTGTTTATTTTTCGCCCTGTGTTCTGGACCCACTTTTCCGGTCGTTCGGTTTCGTGTGATCCTCTGAAGTGAGGGAAGATCCAAACGCATTGTTGCCCTCCGAGTGATTGCTGCATCGCGGGAGATAAGGCAGCCTGTCCGTGTCTGTTCAGGGTAGAAAATAAAAATCACCGGGTCAGAGAAATTAAGAATGGGGTGACGATGCTTTTAATTCCGTTTGTCCATGGAGGAAAAGCAATCCTAGACTTTTTTTTATTGTAGTGTATGTTTTAGGATGCAGTAGGCTTCATGCATCCCTGGCGTGCTCAGCGAGAGAGAGAGAGAGAGAGAGAGACTAACCCTCTGGATCCAATCGGGCATGGGGCCGCCGCAGCGAGGGAGTCAGCAAACACACTTTCAATAATTCCCCACGTAAAACACAGCTCGCACCCGGTCCATCAGGAATCCACCTCATCATAACACCCCGCTCCCC
>NC_137190.1:10874468-10951968 GCF_960531495.2 Zeus faber | reverse complement strand
CCGAGCCTCCCTGTCGGCCAACGGTGTCGATGAGGACATCGGACAAGACTCTGGAGAGGAGCGGGCAATATCAACAGTAACGTTATTATCGCCATAACTGTTATTCACGTGCAAGAAAAAATAAAACGTAACTAAAAGCCGCTCCATTTGCCCGACGGCAAACCCGACCGGTGCCGACGATGGGATCCTGAGAAGTCAAATGGGCGTTTATCAGTGGAAAGATAGAGGATGTCTGCCCCGCGTCCTGGCCCCCGCATCCTGACACCTGGCAATCCGCATCCTGACACCAAGCGGTGCCATTGTGGTCCTGGATGGTTTCACAAGTGGGTTTTTCTTTTTTGTCGAATGCGCGCGTACGTTTGTGCTTGTGTGCGCTCGTGCGTTTGTGTGTGCGCGCCCTTCTCTCTGTGTGTTCAGGGCGGAGAAGAGCACAAGTACTGAATGGCAGCGTAGCCTTCAGCGGGTGACCAGAGACAAAGTGCAGGCAAAGAAGATGTTTCTAGGGGTGAGCCAAGGACAGGACAAGATAGAGGGAGAGACGGGGAGAGAGAGAGAGAGACAAAAAAAGAGAGAGAGCGACGGTGAAAGAGTTCCCTCTGTTCCTCAACATCAGGCTCTGGCTAATGGGGACAGATTTGTCAGTGGAAAGACAGCACTGATTATCTGTCGCTTTGATTAGCAGTCGAACAGAAATAAACATCCACCGCAGGGACATCCGCACCCGGCATAAAGCTTCATTTGTTGGTTGGAGAACCCCCCCTTTTTTCAGCTCTGCTTAATATAAACATCACCTAATCTCTAAGATGGAGATCATCTATTTTTATGGATATCTACCAATGCAGTTGCTGCCATGATAACGCTCATCTAAGAAAACATGTCACCTCTGTGTTTATGCTTGAAATGTTGCCCCACGTGCGTCGACGTGTAGAACGTGTGGGGTATTCAGATAAAAACAGAGTGATATATTCCCAGCAGCAGAGTATTTCTGGAGCTGTTGCCATTTTCAGAGGCTCGCAAAGGTCATTTTCGAGACCACGGTTCAATGGATGATCAGGTGGAAGGTCAACGATGCTTTGGAAACAGCGAGGGAAACCGGCAAACTTTCAGCTGCGAGGAGACCTCTCCGACAAACTCGCTAAACTAAATCGAAATGCGGCTTCCCTCTCGTGTTTTCGGCCGTGGCCATTACGGAGCAGGGGCCACATCAGGAGTACGGGCAGCCCGTGGCTAATGTGGATTGGCCTGAGAAAACCATGGAAACCAGGGGCGAATGGACACAGATGACAGTGGTAAATGGATGTAATAGCTCTAGGTCTGGCTACGCTGCCTCTACATCCACCCCCCCCCCCCCTCCCTCCTCCACCTCGAGCGCCATCTCCACCACCAACCAGATGGAATGAAGAGCCACTGAGTCAGCTTTGGTCCAGTCTCTTCTTGCTCGGCGGCTCAGCCTCCCAGTGTGTGCATGCTGCAGACAAAGATAGGACTCTCAAAGGGCTGGCACAATGCTGGGCTCAAAGGCTCCCATTTCTGCCTGCTCCTCTTAGTATCCCTCCATCACACTTTAACCGAAAAGGAAAGAAAAAGAAAAAAAACTGGGCTCACACATCAGTACATCCTGTAGCATTGACAAAATGACTTATTACTCCCCTCTGCACACTTCCCTGCTGGATTTATCAAGCGCCCAGCCTCCCCTCAAACTGGCTGGCACCTCCTGGCGCTTGTCTGGATTGTCACCCTTCCTCTGCAGTGACCTTGAGACAGAGATGAAGGAGTCACGGTGTTCCTCTGACTCTCTGTAACGTCCACACAGGCAAGATGGCGCTCACGTACGGATGTTTGGGAGCCCGCCGCGCATATCCATATCAATCAAAATAGGATGAGGCGCTCCATCTCCGGTCCTTCTTACTAACCATTAAGTTACAGAGCTGTTATGCAGTAAGGTGAAGTTATCTGATGCTGTATTACCGTATCCGTCGCATGGAAACTTTGGGTGGAAACAAAAATCCATTTCAGTCATTTGAAATTTTTTTTTTTTTCCCCCAGATTGACAGTGATGGATGGTTAACAAGTTTTTACAAGGGAATTTTAAAAGGTGTCGTTGACCTGTGTGTAATATTTGTACTACTACAATCCTGTGAGCCTTTCTAATAGCAATATGGTGAAAACGGCAACTGTAAATCACCTCAGCTGGAGGTGCGTCGTTTTTACATGACAGCAACACGTCGCAGCACAGACAGCAAAGAGGCGGGGCTTCATTTTGGCGGCGGGTTCTGTGGATGACCTGTCACGACAAAAAACGTGAAACAAAATTGTCTGTTGTGATCATCCGCATTCAGAGAGAACAATCCCCCCCCCCCCGTGGAAATCGCGTTGACTGGCCACGTGAGACACCACATCCTGCCGCGTCCCGGTGGTACAGGGACACAGACGAGAGATGATGCATGAATTTTTAATCAAATAAAGACAGTGAGAAGTGATAGGAGTGGAAGGCAATTGTCCTGACCATGCTGAATTAATGAGGCGCCGGCTTCCTGTACCTGTGTGCTCATCGGCATTCCCTTTCTGGAGCTATTCTCACTGTGCCTGGGCGAGGCCGAGCCCATGGACCTAGCGCCTGTAGGATCTTCCCCGGGCTCTTCCATCCCGCCTCAGATGGGAACGTCTGATCGGAATAGCGGCTCGTCCTTCTCTGACCTTGAGCTCACTGGCTGAAGGAAGCATGACATCTTCTTTACTGGGGAACTTCAAGTGCGGATGACATCCATGATGGTGGCTGACAGTGTGGGAAGTGGGGTCTCGGTCCGAAACACCACCCGACTCTGCCCACCTGAGCAGGCCGGCAGGGAAGGAGCACGGGTCCAAGCCGCCACCTCACACCAATCCAAAGCCCAGGCGGGTCATCCCCGTCAGGCTGCACACTCCTAACTCGCTCTCACACTTTTAAATCTTCTTTTTGACACCTCAGATAATGCCACTTCAGGTACACACGAGCAACACACTTCTCTCCCTCCTTCGACAAAAAACTGCCAAAAGAAAAAAATAAATAAAAATACCCAAATGTGCATTCCCATGGTAACCAGGTCCTATGGTATAGGCAGGGATATCAGGCCAAGCCCGATGCCATTTGCATACAAATTGCCCAGCTGGTACCTTGTCGTTATGACAACGGCACACAGTTCCCAGAATTCATTTGGAAGTGAAACACAAAAGCAGCAAGCACAGAATCATTGATAAAAAAATATATATTTATGTCACAATGATATTATTTCACTGACAGTCTCATCAACAATATTTTCTTGAAGGAGACATAATAGAAAAAAAGTTTAGAGGCCAAATTAAAAAAAATACAATAATAATAATAAAATAATAATAATAATTGGACAGGATTATGATTTTGATCAACTATTAATTTGGAGACCATTTATACTAGAGTCATGTTTTGTCTTTCAAATTAAAAATTGAAAAAGAATTGTCAAAAATGAATTTGACTCAGTTATTTTTGTTTGTTTATTTGGATTCAGATCCAATCCAATAAGACCTTTGATGGATTGTTAAAGTGGTTAAGTCTTTTCATTCACACCTCATATTACATGATGCTGCAAACCCTAATGCCAGGTTACAACGATCCACAATCATCAGAGCACAAACGGTGAGTGAATTCTGCTTACAACACAGTGTCCTCTACTGGCTGCTTTTGGGAGGAACTCTGCACAATGTTTGTCTAAATAAATGGGTAATATTTAGCTCAAGGGCAACTGAGCAATCACTTTCCCATAGTCATCCTGGCTCAGCTTAACCACTAGTTAAATCGCTCTGCTGGGGGCTCGTGTGGACCGTTGTTTAGCCAGTGTATCTGTTTACCACAGCGATCCCAGCGGGACTCCAATTTAATCATTGACCTCTGTGCCGCTATCAAGCCAATCAATGGCGGTGATAAACAGAGGAGGCCCCAACTCAAGGGTTTGACCTGCACTTCTCTCTGGGAAAGTGCTCATCCTAGTGCCAGTGAAACCGGCGCTGTGAACATGAAACCGCACACCTCCCCTTAATATGTAAGTGATGCTTGAGTGCCTCATTGGAACTCGTGTTACAAATTGTCAGACAACTTGCACAAACCGCTTTGGCAAGTAGTGAACAGCTTGTATCAGGAACAACGCAGCACGATGTGTATTACTGTGCCAGAATGAGTGGGCAGTAATGGCAGAGTTTGTACTGTATGTGTGTGTTTCACAATCTCACTCGGGGAGGGAGTGGAGGGAATGTGACCCCTTCTTACCTCCCCAGAATATAAATGCAGGAAGCTACTCGCCAAAGCTGTCACTGGCCTAAAGGATCGACGCTTTGGTACTGTGCTACCTCCGAGGACCCAAACCCTCCCAAGGTCAACACTTGCCGAGAGCAACAGACCTTCACTTTGGCAAAACCCAGGGCCTCTGCAGCTGGCTCAACATGGCCACCCGATGGGGACCCTGCGGAGCGGGGAAGGTCAGCCATAACTTCAGCACTTCCTCCTGGAGATCACCAGGTACTAACACACCGTATCGCCATTAGCATGGCAGATGTCTCCTGATATGGATGGATTTGTGTTTTCTGTTCTCTCTCATGTATAGATAGCAGCCATTGCAGCGAGGAGCCCAGAGCGTGCGGAGGATTCTGCCAAGAAGCACGGTGTTCCAAAGGCTTACAGCAGCTACGAGGAGTTGGCGCTCGACCCAGAGATTGGTGGGTTAACACCAATAGAGATAATGGTGGAATGACACTAGTTTTTCTGTTATGAGCCTGGAGCGTCTGTGTCCCTGCAGACATCGTGTACCTGGGAGTGTTGCACACGGAGCACTGGCGTGTGAGCCTCCTGTTCCTCAAAGCTGGGAAGAACGTGTTGTGTGAAAAACCCTTTTCCATGAACTCCAGGCAAGTCAAAGACCTTGTTGCCGCTTCAAGGAAAAGCAATGTCTTCCTGATGGAGGTAAGGTTATAAAGACATTGATTACCGTGTTTCAACAAACATCTATCCTTGGGTGGGAAAGAGCCATGCTCTTCTAATTGAGCAGTACACAAGCCAATCTACGTAGTCATGTTATCTCGCCAGACAGATGCATTTGCCGAAATGATTAATAAAAGGAAAGACAGAGCACCTTCAGCAGACGTTTGACGGGCTGTGTTTCCTCTGCGCCGTCCCTCCCAGGCCATCTGGTCCCGCTGTTTCCCTGTTCATGCTGAGGTGCGCAAGCTCCTGGCGGAGGAGGCGGTAGGGGAGGTGACGTTGGTGAAGGCCTACTTCAGCACCCCTCAGGCCAGAGTCATCCAGGCCACAGGGGTCCTGCTTGACTCAGGTAGTCTGGTAGTGATCCACTAACAGGCTGGATGGACCAGGGTTGGGGAGGCCTGTGTCCTTATCAATAAGATTTGTTTTAAACATTATTAATGAGCATGTGCAGTAGAATACATTTACAATGTGAGGGTTAAGCTGGATTGTTTTGTGTTAATGTTTGATAGGTGTGGATGAGTCCATGGTGGTTGTGATGAAGTTCTCTGGGAACAGGATTGCCTTCTGTCTTCTCTATTGCCGTGGCGCTGCAAAATGACGCAATTATCAGTGGCACAAAGGGAACAATCAAGGTATTGCCACACAACCAATGCACAATCATTTACACATGATAAGAATAAAGTTGAGTGTTGATTGATTTATCAATTGGTGTTTACAAACCTGAAGCATTCATACAATGTGCAATAATAATCCTCTTTGGTATTTGAATGACTAATATGATAATATCCAAGTCTGAATTTTCCACATGCAGATTGTGTGCATAAAGCAAAGCAAATTCATGATTTGAATATGTACTTAGGAGGCTACATTGCATCCAATGTATATTATTTAAGTTTATTATTAGTTTCAAGTAGTTTATTGTCATAACAGTGTGTGGTGTGGGGATGGTTTGGTTTGAGCAGCCACACCTGTCTTGGGTCGAAGTGATTGGGTCCAGGATCAGTGTGGCTGTACGCCTGTTGCTCTTTAGACTAATCAACAAGCAACAGGGAAAACCCCCATCCCTCCACACACACACATAGTAGAGGAGCCCTTGTCATGATATGTACATCTGCTCTGGGCTTGTTCCACCTAGCCCACTCGCTGGTGTGTTTCCAACCCTAGTGTGTTTCCAACCCCATCGTCTGTATCTCTGCGCCGGCGAGCCCTGAAAACGCCAACTAAAACGAAACTCGGGTGGTGTATGGAAGGTGGATCTGCCACACAGTTCATCGCAGTACAGATAGTGTCTGTTGGCACTGAAATGCTAACCCCTCGTGCCATCTCAACAATGTAAAAAAGAAAAGAAAATATTTGGAAAGAGTAAGTCATATAATAGTAAGAATAGTAGCTCAGTGACCATGTAAAGTTGTTGAAGTAAAAAAGAAGGGCAAAAAAAATACAAAATAATATAAAAAGTTCCAAAATGGAATTTCAAGTTATTACATTACTTTTCTGCGGACCAGGTGCTGGGTCCCATGCATTGTCCCACCACAGTGGTAGTGAATGGGAAGGCGTCTCAATTCCCTCTTCCTGAACCCGCATTGCCTCTGAACTTCACCAACAGCTTCGCTTCGAGGCAGAGGAGGTGAGGCATATATCCCAAAAGACAATGGATTGTTTCAATGGCCAGCGTTTGAAATACTCACTGTTAAAAATAAATAAATGTAATGTAAAAAAAAAAAGAAATACAAAATATATATTTCAATTATTATAATTTATGCAAACCATTTTTTTTAAGGTAACATATCTTGATTTATTATTATTGGCTACATATTACCTGATGGCGGACCAAAAAAGGGCCTATGAACACCCGATTATCAATATCAAATTATTCCTTTTGCCATGCATGCTTTTGAATGGTCATGAATAATGGATGGGCCCGTTTCTCACTGAATACGACTGAGTGGCGCTGGTTTTATCACCCGAGAGTAATCAGGAAAAAAGGAGATCATGGCAGATTTATGTAAAAACGTTTTCACTCCACAACACAGTGAAATAGCGCAGTTGAACTTGGGCTGGGCTATTTGGAAGAATTATTCATCACAAGGAATATAGATAGACATACATTGATGTTTACCTCAATATTGGCTCGTAAATGCGGAATCCAACTGATGCACCTCTGCGCCTCCCTCCCCCGCACCTTGGACCCGTTGCAGTTCGCGTACCGGCAGAACAGATCCACGGATGACGCGGTCTCCCAGGTACTGCACACCACGCTCACGCACCTGGATGGCCAGAAGGGGGCCTATGTGAGAATGCTGTTCATTGATTATAGTTCAGCTTTCAACACCATAGTTCCCACCAGACTGGCTGTCAAGTTGTTGGAGCTAGGATTGAATGGTCCGCTGTGCACCTGGATCCTGGACTTCCTCACAGGCCGCCCCCAGGTGGTCAAGGTGGGGAAGTACATGTCAAGCTCCCTCACCCTGAACACAGGATCCCCCCAGGGCTGCGTCCTCAGCCCCCTACTGTACTCCCTGTACACACATGACTGTGTGGCCAGGTCCAGCTCCAACACCATCATCAAGTTTGCTAACGACACCGTGGTCGTGGGCCTGATCACCGACTGCGATGAGAAGGCCTACCGCGAGGAGGTGGCTGACCTGTCACTCTGGTGCCAGGACAACAGCCTACACCTGAACGTCAGCAAAACCAAGGAGCTGATTGTGGACTTTAGGCGTGGATCACAATCGAGGACGCACGCGCCCTTGTGGATTAATGGGACTTCTGTCGATAGGGTGAGCAGCTTCAGATATCTGGGAGTCCACATCACAGAGGACTTAACATGGACTGTTCAAACAGACACTCTGGTGAGAAAGGCGAGGCAGCGTCTCTACCACCTCAGGCAGCTGAGGAAATTCCGGGTCTCGGTGAGGATCCTCAAGTCCTTCTACTCTGGAGCAGTGGAGAGCATCCTGACAGGCAACATCACTGCCTGGTTTGGGAACTGTACTGCCCAGGACAGGCGGGCCCTGCAGAGGGTGGTGCGTTCAGCTGAACGTACCACTGGAACTACCCTCCCCCCCTTGCAGGAGTTATACACCAGGAGGTGTAGTAGCAGAGCCCGTAGGATCATGAAGGATCCTCATCACCCCAACAACGGACTGTTTCAGCTGCTGCGGTCAGGCAAGCGCCTCCGCAGTCACGGAGCGAGAACAGAGAGACTGAGACGGAGTTTCTTCCCTCAAGCCATCAGAACTGTCAACGCTGACCTCACCAGGGGTCCTAACTGAGCCATGCACTAGGCTCCACTACCTACTGTACTGTATGTAGCATACTGTACCGCATACTGTATCACTGTTCAGAGTTGTTCGTGATGCCGTATTGCTGCACCGTACTGTTGTATACTGTGCTGTATTATCCCAAACACTACCTCACACTATTCACATTCACATGCCACTTTAATTCACATGCCACTTTAAATGCACATATCTGTATATACATAGGCATATTCCTTCAACCTATTCCATTTTATTTCAATTTATTTTTTATTGTATTTTATTCTATATATTTTTTATCTTATTCTATAAGTATTCCACTTACTGTATTACGTTTTAGGAGTCAGTTAGTCGGTCTATTAGAAAGGAATTTTCTACTTTTTATTTTATTTTATTTTTGTACTTTTTCCTAGGACTTATTGTGTGCTATCACCGGGTGCATTGCATTACATTTCACTGCATATATGTATGGAAGTATGTATATGTATGTGACAAATAAAAATCTTGAATCTTGAAAAAACGCATTGAACTACAGTATATGATAATGTAAAGTCAACAAGTGAAGTAAACATATTAGAAAATAAAACGGTTTCCCCATATTGTCGGATTTCAGGTAAAACCCTGATAGTCTTGATAATCGCCCTGACAATCTGATAGATAGATAAATAGATAGATAGATAGATAGATAGATAGATAGATAGATAGATAGATAGATAGATAGATAGATAGATAGATAGATAGATAGATAGATAGATAGATAGATAGATAGATAGATAAAGAAAATGGCAACATATGAAAAAAAATACAATATACGCTAATCCTAATGATAAACAATAAATATATCCAAAAAAAACAAACAAAAAAAAACAAAACTATAAACAAATCTATTAAAAAAAACAACTATAAATTAAAGTAAAATAAATTACCCAAAAGATAAACGGGAACTTGGTCATATATGATAACAATTGAAATAAACCTGACAGAAACAAACAAACAAACAAACCTTATCTCAAGGGTGCTTTGATAAACACTGAAAAGGCAAAAAAACAACAATTCTAAATGATCACATTGGTCCACAAGACTCAAGGAGAGCCCTCGGATGCCCCTGTCAGAGTCTGTCCTGCTGACAGAGGTCATGGACGAGGCCAGGACGCAGGTCACGGTGCTGTTCACCCAGGACAGCCCATGACATCACTCCAACCAGAGCTGTCAGCTGAGAGGTTGAGAGCCGCAAGGAGCACGTTTCGTACCTTTTAAACAAATACAAAATGTGCCCCGATAAAGCTTGCAAAACGGATAGTATACTGTATGTATTGAGATTGCTGTGGATTGGACGACACTTTGAGCCACTGACAATGGCCTGTTCAAAAATCAAATCTGTACCGTGTGTGTAAAATCTCCCTTTTACCCATTTTTTTCCAATAATGGGTTTTGAAATCACCAAATGTACATCTCATATGCATCTGTGTTTCACTTGAGGGTTTGCAAATGTCCAACAGAAAACACACATTAGGCTACATGCAGAACACTGTATATAGCCAAAGCCTGCCACCATTTGCTGTCAGCCTTGGTATCAAAGCAAAGTCTATGAATATCTGACCATGACCAGACAGTTCAAACTGGGGGGGGGGGGGGACACGTGCCCCCTCAGATTTGGCAATTTAGATTTAGCTTTTCTCAGAATATATCAACATATGAAGAGTTCAATTTTATTTTATATTTCCAAAACACGATATATAATATGACTGTGTATTCACTCAAAAGTAGTCTCCAAATCTGATTTTCTTAATCAACTGCCCCTTCTTTCCCATTTGGTTCAGTCCTTTCTTTCACAACAAAGATCTTCAATGACACTGGAGATATCTAACTGTTGCTGGAGAACGGAGAAGTTTCCTCTGATTCATACAGATGGACATTTTAGTGGTAAAGTTAGCCTGTTAAAAAACCATAGCGTTGATATCTATTTATAATGCGAAGTGAGTGATAATCAGAATATCAAATGATTTGAACATTAAACATTAAAACATTAAACAAAAAAAACATTAAAAATGATCTGCAATTAGTTAACTTTCAGTGGGTTCATGTTTCCCCTGAATACATTCTTTATCAGGCTCCCACTATACTTAAACATATTTCTAATAGACAACTTCTTATTTTAAGGTACCATGTCCTACAATTTATGTCATGTTTTGTTTTCAATATGTACATGCATTTAAATATGTGTCCCTCTGGGCCCCTTAGGTTATTTTAATTGCATGTTGTGGGTATCAGAGGGTAACACATTTTGTTGCATAAATGAACCTTAATTCGGTAAATAGGCTGAAACAAATCAACTATTCAGGGCAACTTTCTAAACATAGGGCGGCATACTGTTATAATATGCCAGCTGTCACAACGATGTGTAAAGACTGATAATTAGGGCCAGGTTGCATTTCATAAATTGTTAAAGAAATACAAATAATAATAATACAAATAAAAGAGAATCACTTTTAAATCAAGGTGTTCTGCCAGGTCTGACCCTTACCCAGGGCTACAAATAGATTTATGATCTCTGTACAAAAATAGGTTGCACTGTCTGCTTTCCAAGGTCAGGACAGAGAAAGGCTTCATGAGTCAGCAAAGAGTGATGCCCATTTCGCTCCGTTGTTGGCAACACCCATGACCGCTAAGAATTTCAGGATGTAATGGATCGATGCCTTTATATAGAGCACACAGTTTGGAATTACTCAATCTGAAAAGTTGATTAATTATTTTTGCTCTCCCCCTATTGCACTGCATTGATGAAATAATGCCTCGGCCCCTCAAATATTTAAACATTCCCCATGTTTAATGGGTTGGGAATGTGTAAAATTAACTTCATCATTTCTCCCAACATGTGATTAATGATCGAGCGTCCACCATCTCCCCTGCTGTACCTCAAGGTTGAGGGAGAAGGAAGCCATTGGTCAGCTCAAAACAGAAAGCTTGTGATTTACCGGGTCCCAGAATATCTGATGAGATGGAAACTATTTATTTTGTATTCATTTATTTGAACAGATCATTTTCTATTTATCAAAATGATAACAACAGTCGTAGAACATGTGGAAAATAGAACAGTGAAAAAAAAACAAAAAAAAACAACAACATAGGATTATGATAAACCATATCCCAACATTAATTACATTGAACTTAATATAAATACATAAATGGTAAACGAAATATCCAATTTTCAAATATAGATTTATAATATTTTACCTTCATTTATTATATTTTAGATTGAGAGGGAGATTTGAAGAGTGAATCAAATCCATTTCTATAATTTGGAATTGGAAAGCCGAAGAAAGAAAAAACGAAACTTTTGTGATTATGGATAAAGAGTTTATCGTATGAAATAGCGAAATTACCAACACGTGCTTACTGGTTTGCATTACAACAATCACAACTGGAAGGATTAGACGCAGCATAACCATCAGTGCGACGAACAGTAAATGGATTTCTAATGATTCGTCGTCAACGTCGCCGTCGTGCAGCGTCTCACCCAACAGAAGCGGTGCTCTCCCGCCCCCCGCCGGCAGCGGTTGGCCACTACACCCAACATGGCGACCAGGTGGGGGATTTGCAGTGCGGGCAGAATCAGCAACGACTTCACTGTGGCCCTGAAAACACTGCGGAGCACCGAGCACCAGGTAGAGCAACGTCCTTTTGAAAACGTGTCAAACGCAACGACTATATTCACCGATTGTATTTTGGTATGGGAGAAAAATGTACTTGGAAACTTCTGTGGTCCACCCCTTCTGCCGCACGGTCGGCTCGCAGTGATGACTACAAGTCCGTTCCTATAATAAATGACACGACTTTCTATTTCTATTAAAAGCCGCGTTTCTGCAGCTCGTCGTGCATTGGGTGGGTTATAATCTGTGAAGTTTAACCTTCGTGAATGAAACAAAGTCATTTTGAGGTGTATAACAACCTTTCGCTCACAAGGTGGGTGCTGCAATCACTTTTTGGCAAGTGCAAAGTTGCGTTTCATGAGTTGTATCGGCCATTTTAAATGGAGTTCGGCTGTCAAAAAAAAAAGGGCTGGTTGGACTGTAAACTGGGAAATATAACCATCAAGAGTGAAACAAGGTTATTTTGAGGCAGAAACCTCAGCCACGGGGTAGATGCTGCGATCACTTTTTGGCAGGTGGAAACCGCAGCTTACCGGTTTTGGCCCTTCGAGAAGGTAATTCAACAGGTAACAAGGACTGGGCGGGTCATAATCTTTAAAATATAAACTCCCGTGAATGAAACCAAGTCACTTTGAGCCATAAACAACCTGCCGGTGACAAGGTAGACGCCGCAGTCACTTTTTGGCAGCCGGTTTTTGGCAAGACACCTGTCGTTCGTGGTCGTGACGTCACATGACGATTTAAAAAAACAAATAAAACGTCAGTGTTATTGACTGATCCTGAACGGTGACAGGAGAAACACCTTCAACAACGTGCAACTTACTGCACTTTTACCTGTGGAGTCGAATAAAAATGCCGAATAAACGTTACAGGTGCAATTTGTAACTTTTCCGCATTAAAATGTAAAAAAAAAAATTATATAAACAAAAAAAATCGGCTGGAGCTGTGTTAAGTTGTGTACTTGCCTTCATCCCACATGTTCTCACATTTTTTTAAACCCGGAGGAACCCGTTATTTCCATACGGGTAACGGTCCGTTTGACGAGGTCGCCTGTCATGGCGTCACGACTCTTCCTTCTTCCTGGACCTCGCTATCGCTTCCGGGGCGAGGCGGGCGGCACCGGATGTGACGTCGGCGAGTGCGGCGGCACCTCGGCGGCGTGGCTGGCGTCCGCACGCCGCTGGCTCACGTTTTGGCGGCGGCGGCGGTTGTTTGTTTGCCGTTTGTTTTCCGTTTTCTGCGCGTTCTGTCGGCGAAGCTTCCCCCCCGTAAAGATGAAGAGCACGGCGACGACAGCGACTCCCATGAGCCCACGCCACTTCCCCTCCCGACGTCGCCGAACTCCGGCTTTGGTTTCGACCGAGAGACCGCTACGTGTTGTGCCTCTAAAAAGTCAATAAAAAAAACCCCCAAAACATCACATTTTCAAATCCGCGATACGTCTCGTTTATAAGTTGTCTATTAAAGTATGCACCCCCAATAACAATAATTACAGGTATATAAATATAGTTATTAGCCGTTATTATTATTGGACTGACTTTCTATAGCGTTTCAACCCAAGTATCGTTATGTTCAAAACGGAGTCATTCAGCTGGATCAACACATTGCGTCATGTGATCAGTGGGGAAAAAGGGAAACGTATCTCAGGTCCATATGATAAAAGAATAAAGTAAAGAATACAGTACATCCACGTGACCCTTGTTTGAACATTACGTTTAATGAGCCCCCCTTTGCCGTGATTTGATCGCCCTTGCAGGTTGTGGCTGTGGCAGCACGAAACCTAAAAAATGCAGAAGAGTTTGGTGAGAAACACGGCATCCCCAGGGCGTACGGCAGCTACGACGAGCTGGCCCGGGACCCCGACGTGGGTCAGTAAGCTGCGTCGCCTCTACTACGCTCGATCGCCTCTCCTTTCCGATGCGCCGTGTCAGATAAGTTGTCAGAGAGCCGTGTCAACTGGCTGAACACATGAGCCGTATCTCTATACATGAAGCACATTTCAGGGGAGGTAACTCATTTATATTTTCCTAAAAATGCCGGTGATTTAATTGTTGTACCATATGAACCGGGAAGTCTGTCTTAACTTAATCCACATGTCTGGGAAATCCACTTTAAAGGCATACATTTACGTGACGTTACAGGAAGACATTAAAACTACTTATTTACCCCTGTTATAGTATACAGTACATTTAGTCATATATTTTAGTCACTTCTTTAAAATGTTGTATATTTACATTGGAAACACTTCTTAGACAGTCGCCACAAACGTGACAATGAGAAACTTCACTTTCACCAGGGTCTGATCTGACCTTTGGTGCATTAACCTCTGTATTCTGCCATTTTAATGAAGTACTCGACAAACAAGGTCGTCCCGCCCCGTTTCGTTTCTTTGCTTCCCCGTTTGGTTTGTTTTCAGACGTGGTGTACGTGGGCACCATCCACCCGCACCACCTGCGCGTGTGCGTGCTCTTCATGGACGCCAAGAAGAACGTCCTGTGTGAGAAACCTCTGGCCATGAACCGCCGGGAGGTGCAGGAGATGCTGGACTCTGCCAAAAGGAACGACGTGTTCCTCATGGAGGTGCGGGTGCAGATGGGGGTGGTGGTGGTGGTGGTCGAGGAGGGGGTGGAGGAGAGGAAATCCTTATTAACGGTGGACCCTGCTGGCGAGTCATTTAATCAAAGATAACACCCACGCTGCTGTCCGGATGGGGAGGTGATCCGACCAGCTGGAGTGTTCACGCACACAATGTGCTGAGTTTAATGAGTTTGTGTCTGGATGTGCAAAAAGAAAAAAAGAAAAAATGGGGTCTTCTGTTCCGAGAGGACGTGTTGAATATTTTTGGGAAGTTGTCATTGTATGAAAAAAAACCTCAACTATTCTCTCAAATTCAATCAAAATAGTTATGCTGTACGTTCTTGAGACGTTTATTCTTAGGATTAATACCTATTTTATTTTTTGCTTATAGTATGTATGTTATATACGTTATATATATGTTATATATTGTTCACTTAGATTATGTTCTAGTGAGGATAAAACAGCAACAAAAAATAGCAAAATTATGATGTAATTAATGGAAGGTATTGGAATACAGAGGTCTCACAAGTGTGGCAACAGTCCCAGTGTATTTTAATAATCATCGGTGATTATTTTATTTATTTAGTCTTGGCTTGAGACCTCATGGATTGTTAACGCCCAAGAAACTGAGTCAGTGAAGTCACCACATTTCCTTTTTTTTTGTTATTTTCAAACAAGTTGTTAATATCACTTTATTACTCCATTCCAGCCCTTCATTATATTCACAGATATCCATTATATTCATTTATTTTTGACTTACACTCACTTTAACCATTTACTCCATAGTGTATTTCAGTAGTTTACAGTTGAATCTACTCTGCAGGTTAATTCCCATTGAGATCCATCCAGACTCAGAGGTTGTTTTGGGGTCAGATATTGAAGTGAAAGTCACTTCATACAAAAGATATCCAACCAAATAATAATAATAAAAAATGCCTAATCTGAACATAATAGTGATCTGTCCAAATAATTTTGGTTACGTGAAAACAGGCGGTCTGTGCATGAAAAGGCGTTATTTGAAACGTTATGAAACTGATATCCATGTTAATCCTCTCAAGGCCAAGACAACAATCTATACTTTGAGCTCATACGGGGAGTGCTAGCAGAGGTGTTTTCTACCTGCTGCTATCACTGTACAACCCTATTAGAAAAAATACAAAATAATAATACAACATTTGTACAACAATCAGAAGAGTGATTGTGTAAGTACACAGGTGAATGTTTACTGTTCATGTTTGTTTATTATGTTTATTCTCAACATTCTGTTTTTACTGCTCAACATTTTCAGGTTTATTTACCATTATCCTGCCATAGTTTATTTTGTACAGGGTTAACTGAGGTTTATTGTATATTTCACCTTTTTCCATATATTGCTACTTTTCACTTTTTATATTTTTATTCCATTTTTATATGGATGTGTGCATTCTATCTATCTTCCTGATGGTTGTAAGGGCTCTGATGTTGGGAGTGTTAATTTGCTTGCTCCTTTATCTGAAATTAAAAATCAAATGTATATATTTTTCCCTTCCTGCCCCAGGCGGTGTGGACCCGCTTCTTCCCGGCCTCCCTGGAGATCAGGCGGCTGCTGGCGCAGGGCGAGCTGGGCGAGCTGAAGGTGGTGCGGGCAGAGTTTGGAATGGCGATGATGAACGTCCCCCGGGCGGTGGAGAAGGAGATGGGCGGCGGCGCGCTGCTGGACATCGGCATCTACGGCCTGCAGTTCATCTGCATGGCGTTCGACGGAGAGAAGCCCCAGAGCGTCCACGCCACCGGGGTCTGCGTACACACAGGTACACAGTGTGTGGAGGGGTCCGGTGCTTTTTGCGGGGTCCACTTTGGTGGTGGACTGTATCCTGGTGTTCAAGGTAAAATGGCTTCCTAGTACTTGGTCATTATAGACAGACGATTCTTTATTCATCCCCATAGGGTAATTGCATTGTCACAGCAGCCCACATCAAAGATAGATAATATTAATAATAATAATAAAGTCATAAGAATAAAATGGAAAAAAGAAAATGGCACTATGCAATAAATCTAAAAATTAAAAATAAAAAATTAAATAATAACCTACAACAACCTAAAATTTAAGTAGAATTTAGAAAAATAATCAATGATACAATAAACGCTAAAAATAAACCTAAAATTAATAATAATAAAATAAAAAAACTTGCTAAATATATACAATAAACCTTATTATAACCAGCAAATATAGAAACTATAATTATATATTAGATACGATACTATATACATGTAAATATATATGCCTAACAATAAAAAACCTAATGATAAACGAAAAAAATCTGAAATATACAATAAATCTGCTAATTTACAAATACAATGAACCTGAAAATAAGCGATCTTGTCATAAACAATAAACTTAATGACAAACAATAGAAATAGACACAAACCTCAAGAATGAACAGTAAGAATAAACCTAAACAATGAACGACTAACAGAAGTTTGGCAATATACAATAAACCTGAAAAATAAAAAATACACAGCAATTATTGGAACCAATGTCTGCCATAAGATGGCTGTCTGTACCACCGTGGATCCCCCCAGCATGTTTAACAGTTGATTAAGGACATTATGGGATGAAGGAATCTGTTGCAGCCATTTGAATGGATTGTAGTCTGACTGCTGCCACCTAGTGGCCGTAGTACCAAACTGCTCTGAACGTGCTCTGTACTGCATTAATAACAGACGACAGAGACAGTTTTTCAACCACATTGACATCATGTTTTTATCCATTGAATTTATTGACTTAATGTATTAACTTGACTTGTTAATAACATACATCTTTATTTATTGATTCAATGATGCACACAGCGCTCTCCATTCCTGCCGTGCTGTGTCATACTGTTGTATACTATACTGTACTGTATATCTACATACTCGCAAAAATCATATCAAACGTATACAAATAGCCTATCCTATAAACATAACTCTATTCCCTTCTATTTTTTACTCCCACTCTATTATCTTTTTGAGTCTTCTTTTATTTTTATTAAATTTTGTTTATATTGTTCTATTCACTCACTGCATTACGTTTTAGGAATCAGTTAGTTTCAGTTAGTGAGCTAGGTAGGAATAAGGTTATCTATTACATTCGGTTTAGTAACTATTGTGCATAATCTCTGGGTGGGTTGCAAATACATTTCACTGCATATATGTAAGAACGTATGTATGTGACAAATAAACCACTTGAATCCCAGATAGTTGTTAAACATGCTGGGGGATAGACACAAACATGAACAATAAACAGTAAGAATAAACCAAAACTAATTGCTGTGTATTTTTTATTTTTCATTTTTTAGGTTTATTGTATATTGCCAAACATTTGTTTATCGCTCATTTTTTAGGTTTATTCTTACTTTTTATTGTTCAGGTTTGTGTATATTTCTATTACTTGTCATTAAGTTTATTGTCTATCACAAGCTTGCTTATTTTCAGGTTTGTTTTATTTGTAATTTAGTGACGATGAGTTGGAAACAAAGTGTATTACCGGGCTTTATCCTAACGTAATCCCATCGGAATGAGGGAAACAAGACAAAAGAAAGAATCATATTTCTGTCCTCGTTTTCTCAGGCGTCCGGGTTTTGCGCTTGGCCCGGGGTGAAAAGGTGTTTTTTTGGAACGGCAGCTCTTGGTGAGGCTCACAGAGTATATCATTTGTCACAGAGGAGCGGAGTAAATCCTTGTGGCATTTATGCTTTGCCCTGCTCGCTGTCCGTCCATCCCTGGCTGGGAAATTAAACTTGTGGCCACTGAGCCTGAACAGTTTTGACCTATTCTGTTATATGAGACTTCCCCACCATGCATCCAATAATTCCGCAGTTTCTGTGGCTGATGCAACTACAATTCAGGCGCTGACTATTTGGCTTCTTTGGACCTCTTAGTTTTCTGATGTTGCTTTGAAAAACACACACATCAACGTTCTAATCGCTGGACATCTGTTACAGCAGGTACACGTTTTGATTACTAATTGGGATTTTATTTACTTTAAAGTCAAGCTCCTTTTATTTCGTTGTGTGGTGGAAAGGTAAACATGGGCACAGGGGGAAACTGGGAAGATGAATCGCACAAATCATCGGGGGAAAAATCACTTGTCCCGACTTCCGCTGTTCATCCGAATACTTCTATTGATGGAGGCCGCACAAGATGCTGCAGCCAATCAGAGAGCTCAGAATCGGAGAACCCTCCTCTTGGATTCAAGCCTCATCCCTCAAGCCCAGGATGACGATCAAGAAACGCATTTTTAGCTGTCGACCTCAAAGACGTTGCTCTGCCGTTGTACAGGTTGCGTAATGCAAACCTTAATGGGGCAGAAAGATCGGAAGACACAAAAGAAAATGGAAGGGGGCAACATCTTGAGTGTGAAAGTCACCTTTGACCTTTGGACACCCTATGAATACTTTGTACCACACCAGACACAAGTACTTATCTACTTTGTTTTTTAATTGTTGTATTATGGGTTAACCACGGGTCTTTTGTAGGAGTGGACGAGACAATGGTCGTCACTTTGAAGTTCTCCAGGAACAGAATGGCCGTGTGTACGTGCTCTCTGGCCGTGGATCTCCCCAATGACGCTGTGATCGTTGGCACCAAGGGAACCATCAAGGTCGGTCAAAGTAAAATAAAACCCCTCAACCTTCCCTGAAATATTATTTCAATTTATGATTTAACGTTGGCAAGTTATGCAATGTTGGTTCTGAAGTGAGAGTATTTGTAAAGAGGGATTTAGGTTGCACTGATAATTTAACTGCAATGAACAGGAGTGAGGGATATTGTCTCAGATCTATTATAATTACACATAAGGAGTTATGAAAAATGGTTTTAGTCTTGAGCCCTACAATATGCTGCATGATGACCGCCGAGTTTTGATAGAATTGAGGAATATTTTTTTTTTGTTTTTCCTAATTCAGGTCCCTGCCCACATGTGGTGCCCCACATCGCTGATCGTGAACGGAAAGGAGAGCCAGTACCCACTGCCAGAACCATCCCAGCCTCTCAACTACCTAAACAGCACAGGGATGAGATACGAGGCTGAGGAGGTTCGACAGTGTCTGCTCAAAGGTGCCGCGCTTCATTCTAATGCCCCAATCATGGAGATGAAGTGGCTAAATAGCAGACTAACAGATAAAAGGATCTGAACCTGTCTGTATTTGACCCACAGGTGTATGTCAATCAGGACCATGTCAATCAATGTACTGAAACGCAAGATACAGAAGATTTCTGATGAGTTCTGATGTCACCACATGGTGGCATCAGAACTCTTTTTAAGTCTAAACAAATTTACTTGCACTTTATAAATTGGTTCAACTTAAATTAAATGTAAATTGAGATTCACACCTTTGACATGAATGCACTAAACATATGCACATACAACGTAAAACTAGAGAAAAAGTGCAAATTAATACCTTGCCAGACCAGCCATTACAAACCCTTCAATGCCATTTGGTATCGCTTTGGAAGTCTACTTCCATTTTCAAATTGTGCCATGATGATTATTCATTTTAGCTGAATCTGTTGCAGGATTTTAATTCAAAAATGTATTCTGTGTCCGGTCTGCACATTTTTTAAAGTAACGAGAGATAGTTACTACTACAGTACTGGTTTAATCATTGCTATACAGATTTCCTGTTCCTGATATCTATTGGACCTATTTGATAAAAATGTAATGTACCACCATTTCTGAAGTAATGTATCTACTGTGCTGATCCAAATGTGAACATTATCACTTATCTGGGCTCAAAAGTACCACCTGTTCCCCACACAGGGCTGAAGGAGAGCCCCGGCATGTCCCACGCAGACTCCCTGCTCCTGGTGGAGGTGGAGGACGAGGCCCGCAGGCAGGTGGGGGTCGTCTACCCCCAGGACCACCAGTGAAATTAAATTCAGATGTATTTCCAACATGTGAAGATGATGAACCCAACTTTTCCTCACATAGTAGAGACTAGTGCAGTCCTGGAAATAAGCCCAAATTAAATGGAAATTGCATCAGTAGTACACTTACTAATGGGTGTAATGAGTCATTTCTGGGTTTATGGGAGATCTGAACTTAACCCACTGTAAATCTGTAAACTCACCGCAGACTTGGAACACGATTCTTTTAATTCAGTGTCACCATTAACACCACATTTGTAAAAATCGAATTTGGACGACTGAAGAATAACATTCCAACACAAGACAACGGAGGTGTGTTTAGTCTCTTTTATTGATGGAGGTTCAGTCTTGTAGGACACCCAGGTTTAAGATGCAGTCAGGTCTCACGGCCCCAACCAAAAGCGTTCGGGTGGTGAGACACGTCTACAAAGCTTGATAACGTCACCACGGAAACGACTGAGCGGGCGGACGAAAGGAAAATGAGTTCTACCAGTGATCCAGTGCGGGGTTCTGGAGCCATAGGGCTTCTTCCCTTCACCCCCCCCCACCACACCACAAAAGTGCTTAGTTATATAATTTAGACTTTTATTAAACCACATGATGCCGTTTTCATAAGTGCCAACCGAGATATAATTCAAACAAAAATCATGTAAAGGCTTTCGCAGCGCTTCTCTCAACACAAAGACAGTAACTGCAGTTCAAAAAGACCTCTAGTGTGCGGACATCCAAAACTAAAGTTTCTCTACGGTTAGGCAAAAACCAGACACGGTGATGGATGACGGGAATACAAGGATACGCCATTCAACCACCGACAGTCAAGTATAATAAAGAATGTAACATCGTCTACAGTAGATGGGGAGTGCAACGTTTAACACAGACTAAGCTGGCATAAGAATACATAACACACACACGCACGCGCACACACACACAGCAGTGGGAGGACTCGGAGCGCGGCGGAGCCAAGGTCTCGCCGTGACTTTGTTCGTGTTGTATGCAGATTGTGTTTGGTAAACTGGGGTTTGTGGTGTTGGTCGCTCTCTCAAGGTGAGCCCGTCCACGACGCTGGGCTCGCAACGTCTGGTCGACTCGGATTAATACGCAGTGTTTTAGTGAGTTAAATAAAGCACATCCTGGACTGGTTTGGTTGAGTGAACGGACGTGACTCACGGTTTAGGAATACTCTGGTGCGGCGGACTATGTGTGTGTGTGTGTGTGTGGGTGTGTTCGTGTGGTGGAGTGTGAATGGAGGTGTTGTGAAGGACAGATGAAGGGGAAGAAGAGAACCTCCAGGGGTCGTTCAGGACACCAGCACCACACGCATGGTGTTGGTGTATCCGGAGCCCGGACGCCAGCCGGTCAGCACAATGACCACGTCGCCCTCCTTGAAGAAGCCTCTGGCCTTGCCTGGAAAGTGGACAGACACACACACAGGTTAAGGTATAAAAGGAGTAAGGGTGCTCCCATCAGGGTTTTTGGGGCCAATCGCGGGGTCTATTTGCAGCCTTATATTTATCGTTTATCATAAGTTATTTATTTCACTATTCTTAAAAACATGTATATTGAGTATTACAATTCCGAGATGAGAAAGTATCATAAAATGACAACTGTTTATTTATTTATGCATGAGGGGCAAAGCTTTGGATTTAGACCCCGTTCCCACCTGGCATTAACATGCGTCTTTGATTAACGCAAGTGGACAGCTCTAACGCCAGATCTAAGAGCGCCCAATGCGTCCTCAATGCAGTTTGAGATCCGATCGCTCGGACCACATTCAGGGGTGGTCGGGGCCACATGTATCCACATTCTTTTGGCGCCTTAAACGCAAATGTGTCCTGGGCCACGTTGACGCATCGCCTACTCAACCGACATCTTCCATGGAAGTACATACTTATTTGCGCGTCATATTAAAGTCTGGTCAGGAAATTAAATCTCCCCGTCACAGACGTGAAGGATTTGTTATTTACAAGTCAAGTATTTTGACAAAAAAACAGAAAAACATAGTTTTTACTAAATTAGATCCCATAGCAACGGAAAGCGACGGGGAGACGTGCGGCGTCGCAGCACTGGACACACAGGTTTTTCGTTTCATTCATTCCATTACGCAGCGATCGGGACGGTGCCTTCCCTCGGTAATGTTTAAATAAAATTGTTCCATACAAGTAGGAAACAAACGGAAATAAATCCATCTGTCGACACGCTGTCTAGGCAGTGCAGTGGATCCTTGAGGGAGCGATCTGCGGCATGTACGGTGCACCGCTGTCTGGGGGAGAAAAAACTGCACTCCAGTTCCCTCAGTTACATTGACGTTATGCAGTATTACTAGTGTGATAATCACAATGTTATTCTCTCCCTCTGTCCCTCCCACTGAAATTGTTGCAGTAAAACCGCGATTTCCGCAAGTACCGCTTTGCCACTTCCCACTTCCATTTTGGTGTGTTATTACATAACGCGTTGAATTAATACTCATCATAAAAACGTAACCTATTGCATTCAAGATTTTCATTACAAAATGTGGCCTTGTTGCGGTGCCAGCTGAATTATTATCTTTCTAATGTAATTGGTTCAGGATAGATGGCGTGGGCGTCTCACCCATCTCCATGGCGAAGTTGACGCGCAGGTCGACGTCCTCGGCCCACACGTTGTGGGCGGGCTTGTTGTAGAAGACGGGGAAGATGCCGCGGTACAGGTGCGCCTGGCGTGCCGTCTGCGAGTTACGGGTCAAAGCGATGATGGGGGCGCGGGGCCGGTACCTGGAGATCAGGTGGGCAGACCTAAAAGACAAAAAAATAAAATAAAATAAAAAGCTGCTTGTGTGCTTGAAGAGGATGTATGTTGCATGTCAACTCTGCTGATTTATTTTTATACATTATGAACATTGTTTAACACATTATATGAAGATCAGTGGGAGAAAGTCTAGTACATGACAACTTAATATGAACGAAATCGATTGTTCATAAGCCCCCGAATTAAACATTTGACAGACGTGATTTGACATGAAAACTAGTAAATGGTACAGTAGGCCCACAGAGGCAGCTCCACCAGGCACAGGACAGGAAATTAAAACAGGACAGAGGACTGATGCGAGTAGACGCCCAAAAACAATCTACATAAAATGTTTTGTCAAACTCCCTCATAGATCCTTTTTCCAGTTGGTACAAGTAAAGCAAATATTCTATTTAAAATCCCCAATACTTTACTATTGGGGCTTTTGAATAGAATACAATTTTACTAATATATACTATGAGTTTATGTAGACCGTTTATGCCAGATCTCATGACCATGGTGATGGTCTTCTCATTAATCTGGAATCTTTGGCATTGGTTGTGAAAATGAACCTTTGAAACAAAGCTCTTATCAGTAGATTAAATGTTATCGTCAGATTACATCTTTACATTGCATCGGCCGCACGTTAAGTCAATCACAGCACGGAGCCACAGCCTCACTGTTCCCCTTTTTACCAGCACCATGCATGACCAGCACACACACACACAAAGCAAAGGCTACGTTCACACTGCAAGTATAGTGACCCAGATCTAATTTTTTTCTCCTATGTGTGTGACACACACACACATACATATACATATATATATATATATATATATATATATATATATATATATATATATATATATATATATATATATATATATATATATATATATATATATTTTTTTTTTTTTTTTTTTTTTAAATTTTATTTATTTTTTTCCCCCAGCACGTGAAGAGCAACAATCACATGGAATCTGATCTTTTCAAATATGACCTGTGCCACTCTCACACGGTCCTAAATGTGATGCATATCCGATCTGCGCAATATTAGTCATATGGTCGGATTAGGATTTGTGACTTTTAAATCACTTCCTGTTTATATTGGTCATAATTATACATGGCCGGGGCTGTTGAAGTAAAGGTGGAGGATGTTTGCAGCCCGTGGAAAGATGGTGGTCTTGAAGAAGAGGTCTTGAAAATAACTGGCCCCTGACGAGATGCCCCTATTTAAAATGCAACCCGCTTCAAAAGACTATCAAGAGAAATGGCCGAGCAGGAGCCATGAGAGAAGGGCCATTTCAGGAGAGCAAGCAGTTCGCACTGGCATTAAATATGGGCCACATATAAACAAAATTCAATTGGATGAGTGTGATAAATTGGAATTGAGCACGAAGGCCTGCAATGTGCACGTAGGTTCAGAACAGTAGTTATTCATCGCGGATCGAGGAGTTCATCAAGGATTTGCAAAACGGAATCATCTTGATCAATACAGGTATTGACACTCAGTATTGGCACCGTACCTCCAGGGACCAGGTTCCTTGTCTCACTCATCTCACCCCTCCCTCCCTTACCTGCCCGTCTTGGTGAGAACGATGATGGCGCTAGCGCAGCATTTGAACGAGGACTCCACGGCGCCCACGGCCACGCCCTCTGAGGGGTCTCTGGTCAGGTGGGAGTGCCTCCTCAGCTCCTCAAACAGCTGTCTATGGAAGGTGGCGGCCTCAGCCTCCCGTGCGATCTGCGCGTGCGGGCGAGGGTCCGAGGGAGTTTACACTTAAGTCACACACACACACACACAGCTACACAGCAAGCACCAGGGAGGGACTGGCAAATGCTTAGCAAACCTCCTGGATGGACGGGTTTTAGAAAGGAACCACAGCTACATTATTTTTGACTTCCTTTAACACTGTTAAGCGATATAATTCCATTATAACAAATTATAAATGGCCCTGAAATAATATTTCCAGGTTTTTGCACCATTTTGAATCTTTTGATCCATCCCTTCCTCATCCAGTAGGATATAAAAGCAGATACCATGCCTCCCAGGCCGCTTGGTCCCTGTCTGGCCCTTCTCTGAATCTGAACCTCAGCACCTGACAGACAGTTTCCTTGACCAGGGAAGAGTGGTGGTGGTCATGGGGGAGGGGGGTGGGGGGGTGGGGGTCCTGCCTACCTTCCAGAGCCAGTGAGCACAATGAACGCAGAGGCTAAGATCTTAAAGGAGGCTTCGACGGCACCGATAGCGATAGCCTCGGCGGGGTCGGTGGCTTGCGGCGTGCTGCGACGCAGGTCCTCAAACACCTGCCGATGGAACATGGCCGCTTCGGCCTCGCGAGCGATCTGCCGCAGGCCAGGGGCAAGGTGCAACAGGCAAGGGTGCAAATCCACATCAGGCACGCGATAGCAAATCAAAGGAAAAGACATTGAGGAGAACAGATAGGGAAAGAGAGAAGGAGGAACCAAAGATAGGAAATAGGATAGAAGTAGAAAAACACAGAACAGGAGGGGAACGCAATAAAACATTTTTAGTGCAGTTAGTGAGATAACAACTAGAGATGCACCGATCCATCGGCCGGTTCTCAGCTTGATCGGCCGGTCACTGGTCACGGCCGATCAGTGTGAGATAAATGATGGCTCACGTCATGCTAGGGCTGGGCGGTAAACCGACTTTACAGTACATCCATATATTTTCAAACGAGATACGAGGACGACACCACACCGATAGTTTGATGTTGCGATAAAATACATGATCCCTTTCTTCTGAAAGCCGTGCCAGTGTTTGCATCTTCTCTCTCACACTCTCCATGCAACGCGACCCAGGGGGGCAGATGGATAGTGGGGAGTCTGCTAGTAATACACGACTTGAGATAAAAAAAAAATTAGGGGGCGCATTTTTTTGGGCTTGTTTAAAAAAAAGAAAAAAAAAAAAAGGTTGCTTGTTACAAAAATCTGACAAGTGACTTTATTTTTATTTTATTATCATTTTTTTTTAACGTATGCTCACTATTTTCCTCAATGCAGAGGTTCCCAACCACCAGGCCGCTGGGCATTTGCAGCCAGGCTATGAGAAGGCGGGCGGGAATTCTTTCAGAAGCGATCTCAGCTCTGATTGTGCCGCTGCTGCTCTGCTGCGGAGCTGGATTTTATTTGTACAAAAAAGAGCTCTGCCCGGCAACCAGGGGCACTTTATAATTTGAGATTTGTTCGAGTGAGTGGGAGAGAGAGAAGGTCCTATAACCTGGTGCAGTTTTGGAGAAAATGTAAAAGTGATTAGACAGTCAATGTTTAATTATGAACTTACAATTGAATTTCCCATTAGAGAGAAGGTACAAAAATGTTTGCCGTTGCCGTCAATTATAGTTCTTAGAAAGAATCGGAATTGGCCAGAATCGGAATCGGCGGCCAAGAAAATGGCAATCGGTGCATCTCTGATAACAACAAAACGTACATGTTAAAACACATCCAAAAGGCATGACCTGACGACAAACATTTCACTTCGATTTCGAGAGGAAAAACCAAAAAAAAGACAATAGTGCTCCACTACAGTGAAACAGCCAAATTGTTGCACCCTGACACAGTCATTATGACTCATCTAAACTGTCAAATGTACTGTTAGATTGTTGGGTTTTGAGGATTAGAGCCCATTGGGAGTTATAACATGTTACGCTCTGCACAAGGCAAACCATAGAAAAGCAGACAATCAGCAGATGAGAGGAACAAGAAATAGTAGAAAAGTAGAACTCGAAGGGTTAACTTCATGAGGCGTGCAGAAAATAAATATGAGATGTTAAAAAAAAAAAAAAAAAAGGCAGGTGAAAGCCTGCGGGTGAGTGCAGGGTGCCAACATATTTTTGATGAAAATTGAAGAATAAATAAAGGCTTTTCTTGGGAGTGGTAAGTTGATGTGCAGCGAGCAAGAAAGGCGGGGACTGCTGAGTCACTGCTGCATCCTGCAACATGACTGTGCAGAATCCAGAGCAGCAGAGGACAGAGGAGGTAAGCGGTAGAGGAGCAGGAGGACTTGCTGCGTTATCCATCCATGCAGGCTGTTCTAATGCTACTATTCCCATCAGAATTCCTTCCTGAGACACAATAATTGTTTTAACAGGTCTTCAGGTTTTCGTTCTTAAAGGGTGGCTCACCCATAGCTGACTCTGGCCAACACAGAAACGCCAATAAAGAGGTGATATATCGATATAATATCCATATTGTGATTGAGAGTTAATGAGGTTAAGAGATAATGTCTGGGATTTTGGTCAAAGATATAGTTACATTTTGTTTTTAAGGCTGCAGTACAGTAAAGTAATGCAATATTCTGAATGTCAAGACTGTTCTCGCTGTTCTAATCAATGTCCCTACCTGCTTGGTCATTCAAAAGTTCTGTAATATTTCTTGTGTGTAAATATCCTATGAAAGAAAACTTAAGTAGATGGATGGATGGTTAAATAAATGTAGCTCCCAATGGACCAGACCCTCCCTTTATGCTGAAAGTCTGGCCAAGAGGGAAGAAGATGCAGTACAGAGGGGCCAATGAATGACAGCTGCCTTGTCATAAAGGAACATGAAAGAAAATAACAGGAACTTAACTCCCAATAAGTGACTAAGTACTTTAACCTCTAAATACTGTCCTTCAAACAGACAATTTGACTTTTATATGCGTTTGTCATAAACAAAATAAAGGGAACGACATGAAGCTTTGACATGACGGTTGTGTAGCGGTGCCGGAGGTGCGTCACCACGTACTCACCATGTGCTGTGTGCGCACGGCCTCCAGGGGATAGTCTCCCTTGGCGGTCTCTCCACTCAGCATTATGCAGTCGGCGCCGTCCAGCACGGCGTTGGCTACGTCGCTTCCCTCAGCGCGGGTGGGCCGGGGCTTCTTGATCATGCTCTCCAACATCTGCCGATGGGATCCAGATAAAGGGGGCGTTAGAAGAGACATAATGCATTATGAGAACAGTGTTGGTTTAGTTGTTGTTACGTGCAGAGGGGCTGGGTATTGGGGCAGGATCTCCTCTGAAAAAGAAAATGCTGTTTTTCCCGCCTCTGAGCTAACCTGCGTAGCGCAGGTGATCGGCTTGCCAGCTCGGTTGCAGCGACCGATCATCATCTTCTGGGCCAGGAACACCTTTTCCGTGGGGATTTCAATACCCAGGTCACCGCGGGCAACCATGATGCCATCACTAGCCTCCATGATCTCATCAAACCTGCCGAAAAAAAAAAAAAAAAAAAAGCATGAAGCGCAAGAAAACAACTTTTATGTATGTAATGTATCTTGGTGGCTTATGTGGTGTTGGTACGCGCTTACCTGCGAACGCCCTCGTGGTTCTCCAGCTTACTGATGATCTTGATGTCCTTGCCCTTGTCTCCCAGCACGGCCCTGACGGCGTGTACGTCCGCTGCCTTGCGGATGAAGGAGGCGAAGACCATGTCCACCCCCTGTTCCAAGCCAAACTGCAGGTCCTTGATGTCCTTGTCGGAGACGGCAGGCAGGTCCACCGCGGCGCCGGGGAGGTTCACGCCCTTCTTGCTGCCCAGGGTGCCGCCGTTTTCGATCTCGCACATCAGGAAGTCGGAGCCTAAGGGTGAGAGTGAGAGTTTTGTCCCGCTAGCCTACTCTTTCTATCTGATTGCGCATTCTGTAGGTTTAAGTCCCCTCTTCAGTTGAGCTCATCCATCATAGACGATCTTAGGGAGGTACTTACCGATCTCCTTGACCTGCAGGGACATGAGTCCATCGTCGATGTAGATCTTGCTGCCGATCTCCACCACCTTGGTGATGTTCTTGTAGTCCAGCCAGAGGACCTCATCGTCACAGTTTTCTTGGTAAGAGTCGTCCAGGGTCAGCTTGATCATGTTTCCCTTCTTCAGCTCCACCTCAGCTGTGCCACTCTGTCATGTTTCATAAAACACATCGGGTTAGCAAATGTGTTTGGGGCACCTTTTTTTTTTTTGCCTCTGACATGTAAAGCTAGTAGCCATTGTGGTGAATGAGAAGTTTTTGATCACTGGAAATTTAAATTCTCACACCAATGCAAGGAAACCTCTTGCCACTGGTAATTTTCTCCTTGTAAATTGAGAATGACAGTGTTTTCAAAACACCCTGTATTTTGTAAGCACGGTTGAGGTGAATTAGACAGAGGACCGACATGTTTACACTACAGTCTTTCTGTGGGTTGGGCCCCCATAGCAAGTGCACAGCACCACTGCACCAAATAAATACTGAAATGGACCAAATATAGAAATAAAAGTGAAAGTGTTCCATCATTCATGATTGGGTCAGCATAGCTTTATTCCCAAAACTTCTTAAGTGCCCAAAACCGTTAACGTGTATCCCAATCCTGCATGTAGAGTAGCTCTGTAGTCCATACACCATATATTAAGGATTTCAGTTGTAAATGTTCTTCTATAAAAACAACGGTGAAATTGGACTTACTCCCTTGATAAGTCCGGTCCTGATCTCTGGGCCCTTGGTGTCCAGAGCGATGCCCACTGGTCGGTAGTGGATGCTGCCTGGCTCAAAGCTCTCACAGGCCTCACGCACATTTTTGATGGTCTGTTCATGGTACTGTGGATTAAGGAAGATTGTCAGAGATCAGATTCTAGCGATAGTTCCCGTGGTACGAGTTCAGATTATAGAGGTTGTGGCTTAGTGGGAAAACACAAGAGTTACTTAGGCACGTAGGGACCCCTCTGTTCTACAATTAAAATCCCACCAGAGCTTTGTCTTTGTGTTTTTCCTAACTGCTCAATTATTTCCCTCTCTTCCAGTAAACCAAAGTTGGAAAGAATTCTGAAGGAAATGTATTCAGCCTTAGACATGAGCAGGTAGGGAAGCAAGCTTGTGCAAAGCCATCTATAGCACATCTGGCTGTACGGGTAAAGACCAAAGCCGTGACTTTATCTTCAGAAGACTAAATTGCCTAACCCCACGAGCAATAAAACATACATGTACAGGAAAGGACACCACCCAGCCTATAACCACCCCCGCATAGTTGGTGAGTAATCAACAGGTTACGCATAACAAGCTATCACAATACCTGTATAAGTTCAGGCAATTGGAAGATAAGACCTATCTATCTCAAATCTTAATGGCCATATAAATTCATCCCTGATGAATGGGCTTGAATACACTGGGGCTGGGTGACAGGCAAGAATTTATGATGATAATAACCACAGAATTTCCCACAATATCCATATTCATCTTGACTACTTATATTCCAAATCCCATGGTAATTAATCCAATGGAAATTCATCAGATGATTAAGGTATTGTAAATAATGATATTAAACAAACTATAGGGCGTAGTTTATCCAAATAAAACTCCCTCTGATATTCCCTAATATACCATGAGAAATATTTTGTAGCTTCTTGGCATCATTAGTTTAGTCTACAAAAATGATCTACGAAGATGTGTTTTGATCTTCATTTTGTGAGGATACAATAAAACTGAAGGATTGTAAACAATACAACTGAATTATCGTCCAGCCTTAACAGCAGCTGCATTGAGGCTTCATTGCATTACACCGAAGAGAATTTGTATAGACTGTGTGTAGTGTAGTGTGTGTTGCCCTTCTCAAGGTCTCCTCCATCCCATAACTGAACAAAACAAAGCAGCGGTTCTATACGGATTTCTTCTTGTATGGTAGCCAAGTGTTTGTTTGAGCATGGTACTTTAATAACCCTTTCCCACTGCACCAAAAACCTGGTAACACCCGCTAATATCTGGCGTTTGTCATTAGCCACAACATGTAATACCCGTGTTTCAGTCCCATAGACACAGGGGGTGGCAGTAGCAGCAGGTTTTTATCAGCTCCGGCTCCGGCCGGCTTTGATTTCAACATGACACCCAGGCTGACCTGCCAATTTACGCCCCTTTACCGGCGGGATGAGACGCCCGTTGAAGTTTCGGAAGTTGACGCATTGATAGATATCCACGTATCATTCGATCATTTCATATCCAATTTAGAAGACAAAATCAAGGCGTGTCATGGTTCCGTGACAAGCCTCTTTTCAGCGTGTTCGAAACGCCGTACATGAAACGCCAGAAAAAAAGAAAAGAAAAGAACGAAAGAACAGCATTCCTCCTGGCAATGGGTAGGTGTCAATCGCCTATTTTAAAACCCCGGGTAAACCCGCTTATTTAAGTGTAAAAATGGTTTAAGATGGTCATCAACATACAAATGGCTAATTTAAAAGCTTAATAATTGTTAAAGACAAAAACATATGGGATTGGAATCAGTAGAAAAGAAAAGTGGTATCGTGCCACCTCAAGCAAAAAGAGTTGTAAACTTGGCCTGGGAACAGCATTTATGCCCCCAGGGAAACAACGGCAATGTAGAGTACAGAGGTTTATGGGTGTGCCTCTTACCACTGGGTTGGCTGACCATTAAAGTAAACCTACAAATGCTTCAATACGGAGGCAACCACACTGGTGTGACTGCATGCCTGGCCAACAGACTGGAGCCTTAGTTATTAATTTGGATTCATTGCTCAGATCCTCCTCCCTCGCGGATGAAGTCTTTAAATCCAGAGAGGGGCATGGGGCGCAACGGGTGAAGATGACGGCGGTGGGGGGCGGCCGGGATACGCCTCGCTCTGCTTGCCGAAGTTGGGGCGGAGTTCCGAATTTATTCTCAAAACACAGGGGTACTTTTTTTTTTGCGTGACCCCAACACTCTTATTGTAGATGTATTTAATGTATTTATTTTCCTCTGTGCATAACAGGGAGACACTCAGTCACTCACACTATACTGCAGTATGATTAGCAACCAATCAGGTTGGCCTCCTGTCTGCTTTACAAGGGTAACACCTGATCTTGAATTTGAATGATGATGGGTGTCATAATACTTGAGCCACAATTTGCATTGAATAATTTCCGTCTATAATCGAATTAACATTCAAATCATTTGGACTTCAGAGGATGGACAAGGAGGCTTATTGTCTGAAATAATCATTATTTTCAATAAGTGAAGAGTCAAAAAAAGCTGCATGAATACATTTGCACAAAAAAAAACAAAAAACAGCATGAATACATTTGAGTAGTATAAATCTTGACAAATTTCAGTCAATTATGAGCATACGGATCTAAGTCATCAATAACATCTTTCAAGACTGTTTAAATAACACATTAAGAGTTTGTTACACACAGCAAGAAGACACGGATTAAGTATTTATGGTGCTTCTTTAAAAATATAGGTCTGGTCCAAGCCTTTGCACGCACGCACACACACACACACACACACACACACACACACACACACACACACACACACACACACACACACACACACACACACACACACACACACACACACACACACACACACACACACACACACACACACTTTACTGATTAGCATTAAACTCAGTAAATAATAAATTCAATAAACTCTTTAGTAAAAACTCAAGAAATAATCAGATCTAGTGAGGTGTGATAATATGTCCTATTATCTTACTGCTACTTGCATTCTAATGCTGAACTAATGTAGTCATTTCCAAACAAGGAATTGGTTTATTGTTCTGAATTGACCATTACACCAATAGGCATGGAGAAAAGAAAAAAAAAAAAAGAGGGAAAAGAAAGTATGTTTCCTTGTGGCCTAAGGCATTCTGCGATAAGGCACAGTGAGGGGACGTGCTTGAGGGGAGCTTTCAGCCAAGCATGAACATGTCTCAAACAACAAGTCTCTGACACCCATTGTATAGTGCACATTTACACAGTAGGGAAAGAAATGTGGGCCTACCTCGTGCGTTCCGTGGGAGAAGTTCAAGCGTGCAATGTTCATTCCAGATTTGATCATCTCTTTCAGCATATCCACAGAGCGGGAGGCCGGCCCTGTGAGCGTCAGGGAACAGGATTAAGACGCCTGATCTTTTTGAACAGACATATTAAAATTAAGAATTTTTACAAACAACTCAGGTGCTAAACACATAAGACATAAGTTAAGAACAATTTAATCCATGTAAATGACAAAATAAAAAAAACGTCCTTGTAAGTAGAAGCGCTGCAAGCAATGACACAAAATAGGTAACATACTTTGCATGAGGCTATACAAAGGTATGTTAAACAAGGATTACATTGTGATTGTGTGTCTCATGTTAACCAACCGATGGTGCAGATGATGCCAGTGTTGCGTGCGGTGGTGGGCTCGGAGTCGATGTCCAGCAGGCACATGTGTTCCAGGAAGGTGTCGGCCATAGCAGCGTTGAGCTGCTGCGTCTGGATGAAGGCGGAGCCCATGTCGAGAGACTTTGAGTGAGGCATTGTGGTCCCTTGTGCAGCTGGAGAAGTCCTGCAAGGATGCATACACAGTTAGGGATCGACAGTGAGGCTTTCAATCTTTTAGGGTACACTGGTACGAATTCAACAAAAATATATGGACTTCTTAATTACAAATGATTTGTATTTTCTTTTATAATTTTCAAATCAACGGAACATAATAATGCTTATTGAAAAATGTCTATGCATTTGCAACAGCATTAAAATGAATTTGTAATACATTTTAAAAAGGCACACAGTTAATAAAAACAAAATAATAAAACTTATTAAATTACAGACGGAATGCCGAGAAGTTTGTCGAAAACAATAAAATTGGAGCCAAATAACACACACAAGTTCATTTTGAGCATGTCTAAACAACCATGAGACCAAGGTGAAGTGTGTGGATACTGTCCTTGATGTACTGCTCAAGTCATTTGCACTGAAAAACAAAACTTTTTTCCACTCTGCCCCGTCGGAAAAATCAGCTAGAACAACAATATCCCCATGTATCCCATTAAAGACAAACATCATGTTATTGTTACTAAATGATAGGACTGGCAGCTGCCATGAGGCAATGTAGTCATAACTCTTAAATAAAATGACATAAACGTGACAAACTAAATACACAATGACGGCTTATCAAACCTCCTCACCACAGTTGTGTACATGGCTTTACGACATAAGGTGAACAAAAGTGAATTCCCGGCTAATCATTTGTTCATTCATTCGCTTATGAATGAAGGGGAATTTGTATTAAGAGCATGTGTCGACAGCACTTCCCAACACGATTAAACCTTATAAAAAAAAAAGAATAGTAATGATAAATAAAGCTGCAGGCAGCAATACACAGGGTCCAGTTTATTCATGTTAGGTTCGTATTACGGGTTTCTGAGGTTCAGTAAAACACATCCTATTGGACTTACAGAAATGGATGTTCCTTTTGTGTCGTTTTAATGTCCCTCAAAAACTGAGTTATAGTTTTCGGGGTTTTGTGAAACGCAACGCGAGTTCGTTTTCTGAGTTTCCTTTAAACGCAGTGTCTGTTTGGGTTGTCTGTCTACGCGGGTTCTCTCTGAACGCTATCCAGTGCACAAGGCGCAAGTGGCTGGAGGTGAATGACTTCCGAGAGGTGAAGCTCGGACTTGTATAACGTCGGATCATGATGTCACAAAGCCCCCCGCTCATAAAAACGCGCAAACATTCTTCAACTTTCAGTAAAAACAGTTTTTCTGCTCTAAATGTACATCACTATTGATCAAACTCGAATAACAAGATATCGGAAACATCCCCCATTCTAAGGAGACCTCAACCATGTTTCTACATACGGTTGTCGCGTTCCCTATACTAATACTAAAAATACAGAGAAATGTTGATGTATAATTCAAATGAACACAGGAAGATTAAACAGTGTTTAAATCCTAGACATTCAGATATATAAGCACACAGCTTATTGATCTGCCAGCCCAGTGTACATTATGTTCCCTCCCTCTCCTTTGCCCCTCTCAGTAACCCATGGCAACGACACACAATCGAATTGAAGCAATGATTTTGGCAGTGGAAACATTTCATAACTTCCCTTTATCCGCTCACGGAAAAGACCGTTTTCACAGACATTTTATTTGTTCACTGAAGTGACACACAATTATACCCACCTCCTTTTCCCCCACCTAAAATCAATCCTCTAATTCTACAGTTACAAAAGATCTGTGGGAAATGACTCAACACTAGCCAGTACAAAACGGAAACCACAAAATAACACAGATCTACTAGAAACATAAGTCTTTACTTGTAATTTAGGTCTCTTAGGAAAATAGTCACTCTATTACAAGAGGAACTCTGTATGAGGCCCCTGTAACACTGAGGTAGATTAATAAATACCCTAAGGGTTGTTTTGCAAAAGGTGCTGAGGCTGAATCTCTTTGTAGGCAACAAGATCCTCATCATTGTCAGGGTTCTGCTCCTATAAATGAGGCTCTGTTGTTGGAGTTATAGAACAACGGTGACAAATCGGGGCAGACGCTTGGTGGGAAAGAATGCATGTGTGGGGAATAAGTGTTTCTCCAAAAATAGTTCGGGGCCCCACGGTGCATCCAGGAAACATCAATAAAGGTGCCCATGTTACTTACATAGTAAAGGATATCTGAAATTGTTTAAAAAATTAAAAATAAAAGTAAAACCCAAGGTAAACGATGCATTCTCCCCAAAAGAAAAATCCATGTTTCTCCCCTGGGGTTCAATCTATCTTAAAAGTCTCCCTTTTATAGCAGAAGTATTGGAGGTTAAGTATTATCTTTGAAAATAAATCATTACATTTTGTTTAAACAGGGCAAAAACCTACCAGGCAATGTTGGATTCTGAAGTAAATATTTAGAAAGACTGTGTCCCAAAGAAAATGTGAAGACAACATTCTCTCTCCAGCTTTAAACTTATGTATTCGGGCAACTGAAGGCGATGCAACCATAAGGCCTCAAGCTAAACCGCCATTATAGGTGATTTGGACTAGAGTCACCAAGATGAGACTAGATGCCACCAAGTACGAAAATAACTAAAAATTCCAAGACCTCTAGGTGCACACAAAAAAACCCCACCCCCGGAACTGTCCAGTAATTTTAAGTCCTCATCTTTGCTGCAACCATCATACATTTAGAGAATGGTGTGGGAGGAAGTGGCTGTTGCACTGAAAGTACCTACATAAAAGGATGAATTGACACATAGGGGAACTTTCAGAGTTACTCATCAGTGCCCAATGAAAAATGCCAAGACAAACTGGCGGATTCACATTTCCCCTCACAGTACTGAGAGGGGAGAGAATTCCAGTCAGCAGCCCCAATTTGACCAATGGGCTTGCTCAAAAGGCTGCAGCTGACTGATGACGTAACACCATCGTCAGATGAAGGATGCTCCCACCCTAGTGCTGTACGTGAGCACAGTCACATCCCCACTCCGCTGCACAGCACACGAACACAACCACAGGGGACTGGGGGGGCAGCCCCCCCATGGACCAAACCATTCCTCTGAGAATACGAGGGAGGACAGCAGAAGGAGCATGGAAACATTTCTTAAATCCTGGCTGTTAGCGCACTGCTTTGAACCTTTACAGATTTAAACTTCAGGTATACTTAAACCAAGGACCAATGCCATATTTCAAGGCTGATTCGTAGTCGGAAAAGGTTGGTCATTTGTATCCACAGCTTGGGTACAGATCCAACCAATTACTTTCACAGTGGAGGCTTAGATCGATCATTTGGAGTAATTATAACACATTGAACTGCATTACAGTTGTATATTTCGTATACAAGTCAGAATTTCAGATGTTTACACAACCAGCTAGCTTATCATCCCTGCCTTTACATAGAGATTAAATGCCACATTTAGTCTACCACTTACCTTTGCCTTTATCAGTCACTATGCAAAACAAAACTCTTTATGCAGCTCCTCTGGTGAGAGGTTATTGCTAAAGGAATGTGAGTAATATAATTAGCATGAGAAACAAGGCTCTTGAGAGGCCCCTTTAACAGTTACGCATAGGTCGTGAACCAACAGGTGCAATGGTACATCCCACGGCAGGGCCAGTCTGACACAGCTAAAGATGGACTACGCCACAACACGATTCAAATAACAGCATTGACAGGGCTGGATCAGTGGCAGAGACGAATGCTCGATCTGAACCCAGGCCAGTCAGCCAGCAGCCGCACCGGAGGAGCAGCAGTGACCGTGACGCAGACGTAGCGCTAAATTTAGGGCCTGCTGCTAATAATCCCCTCAAATCCTTTTACTTCTCTAATTAACAAATACACTGCCCACACAATCTTCCATCCTGAAGAGGTTAACCCATTGGCTAAGATCAAGTTATAACCCATTGACATTAACATGTGTATGCTAGTGTTGCATAGCCACACCTTTGCATTTAATCACTATCATGGGTAGAGGTTACATTAGCGTGCAAGGTGACGCGCCCTGGCAGGTCACCATTATACCGACATATTAGGAGGCTAATCTGGGTCAAACGAAGGAGTGGCTCCTCTATCTCCTACTACACTCAACAAGGACCTTATCTGCTACTTACCCCCAGTAGTCCTTTCGGTTTCTTCTGGGGACAAAGAAGCACGTTGCTGCCACCGACTTCCGCAGCCACCCCACTGTGTTGGAATCTAGAGCCACAGACTGACCCTCTCTCAGCAGTAGCAACCGCAGCACAAGTGACACCAGCAGACGATCCTGCTGCAGTGGGTGTGCATAAGCAGGCGTCTGTCAGGGGCTCACAAAGGGAGGATAGACGGGACCAAGAGCCCTTGCTCCTTCTGTGACCAGGAAAATACCATGACCCAAGAGCATGGACATACATGAGACGTGCTACTACAGGTTTCACTACACAGCGACAACAAGCACACGCATGTTCTGCAAGGGCATGACAACCTCAGTCATCTAACTCCAAAAATAAGTATGTACTTTAAGTACATTACTATAAGTAAAGGGATTCTACCCCTTTTAAACAGTAAAACATATAATGAAAATCAATATGTAGCTGTCAATGTTGGTATTCTCATAAAAAAAAAAAACGTATGTAATGCATAAAAAAACAAAACAAAAAGAAAAAATGCGATGCTTAGGCCCGGCGGGGGATCAACACTGGGAGGAAACCCTGAGGTTCGTGAACAGGACAGAATCAATTTAAGCAAACTCAAAACCTTCAGCACCTTAAGGACAGAGCACTACTTAGTGCTGTTCCCAGAACTCCAAAATAGTCACGAGACAGACACAATGACCTGTGGGGGTTCTCTGGAAAAAGGGCTTCCATTTTGTCCAAACACGGACCTGAACCAGGACAGGACATTATATAACAATAGTCTGGCAGCAATGTTCGACCTGCAATTTGTCTAAAGACAATACAAAAGTTCTGCTCTGTTTTTCCCCGCACAGCTTATTATTTTAGGCTTTGATAAATATAGGAAGCCAACTACCCACACCTCACAAGGTACGGTTACTCTTTCAATTTAAGTGAACGGCTTTTTTGATACGACCAAACCTATAAAAATAAAACAATAATTCATCTTTACTGTTTTGGGAAGAGGAAGGCAAGGAGAGCTGGATGATTGCACAATGAGTCACTCTGGTGCATAGAGCACGTTTTCCCACATGATATACAGTATATGTGGTATTTTTGTTCAAACTCTTAAGCATTCTGTTTTTAATGCTATTTGTCTGCTGGGCCAACAGTGCATCGACCATGATCAAGGCACATGCCCTTTCTATAAAATTGTACTTGGCCTCACAAACAGATTGTGCAAAATTTGAAATTTACATTTTTCCATCTATCTATGTCTGACGCTTTATATATATTTATTTATACGCAGCAGTAGCTTTGTTTTCGGATTTCGTGCAATTTAAGAAACTAAAACGCGGAGGAGACGATGCCCTCGCTCTGCGTCATATTTTCCTGCTCTGAGCGGCCGCTCAGACGCGGACCAATGGGAAGCCGAGCTTGCCGCAGCACCACGCCCACACCAGGAGGTAGCAGGAAGCGACTTCCTGACGTCACACCCCACGCTCCCCATCTCTGCACCGCATCAAGTTACCCCCTTGAGTCCGTCTGGGGAGAGACCCCTTCCCTGAAATTACCTTTTTTATTTATAAAAGACCGTTTGTCGACGGGACACGCGGTTGAATAGCTCAACTCCGAGTATCCGTCGATCCTCTACGCGGCGGAAAACAAGTTTTGACGTTCTCCCGAACTTGACCACATATTACGTAACAGACATATTCGTTACGTTGTCCCCAGTGGTAAACTGCCAAACGGGTCTTAAAACTCAAAATGGACGAGAGGAAAAGGTTAAATAGTAATGCGATGTGCGGCGGCGGGGCCACCGGTGCAAGTCAGTGATGTTGTCCTCCAGTAACCGAACGCACTAGCAAGATGCCACCGATGGTACAAACAAAGGGGCTAGGAGGCTGGACGGTAAAGTCCCCCCGGTGCTAGCCGGTGGGGACCGGAGCACCGGGGGGGATTAGCCTTAACACCGCTGCTGCTGCTGCTGCCTGATACTCACCTTAACCCGCTGAACGCCCGCTCGGATTGACGCACCGCGACACGCAGCAGCTCAAGGTGATCCCACCCACACAACCGCCGGGACTACTTTTTGGAGATGCTGCTGGGTTAAGTATACCTCCGAGCGGGCTTAGGTCGTTCGGCAAGCAGACGCGGCGCTGATGCGTTTTTGTGTTCTGCTATGTCATCGAAGTTATGCGTCATCGCGCGGGCAAACAATGTCGCGGGCTTTTCTGCCCGTCATTCTTCAAACCAGGGAGATTTTCAACTCTAAACGTCAAGACGCGGAGGGTTAAATCAATGCCGTGGAGGTGCGTCGGCGTGGTTGGGGACCAATCAGGAAGCAGAGACGCATAGTTTGGAGCGCGAGCCCGCACGTGACTGCCGGGACGGGTATGAAGGAATGTTTCTCATTTGGAACCGAATTATGTATTTAAATGATGGTAATATGGGTCTGATAATATAATTAAAATATACGTTATAATATAATAACATCATATGATAAATACACAAAAAATATGAATAATCACATATCACATAATACCTAAATATATATATGTAAAATATGATGTGGTCTATGATTATTTATAATTATTATGTATTATCACATTGTAACGTATGTCATCTATATATATATATTCATGACATATGTTGACTTACGCTTCATATATACACTACTCACAAAAAGTTAGGGATATTTGGCTTTCGGTTGAAATTTATGGAAAATGTAAAAAGTTCACGCTACAGTGATATTACATCATGAAACTAGAGCATTCAAGCCGAAGCATGCAATGGTGATTTCCTCATCTCAAACAATTTATTGAAACAAAAGCCAACGACAGCGGTGGGTTTACAACGACAAAAAATGTCAGTGTCTCAATAACTTGTCATGTGCCCTTGAGCATCAATTACAGCTTGACAACGACGTCTCATGCTGTGCACAAGTCGACTTATTGTCTGCTGAGGCCTGGCCCCCCCACCCATCTTGAAGGGCGGCCCTCAGGTCATTGAGGTTCTGGGGTACAGAGTTACGAGCCTCTACACGGCGACTCAGCTGATCCCATAGGTTTTCTATGGGATTCCGGTCTGGAGAAAGTGCAGGCCACTCCATTTGAGGTGCCCCAGTCTCCAGCAGCCGCTCCCTAATGAAGCCACCTCCATGAGCTGGAGCATTGTCATCCATGAAGATGAAATGAGGCCTGTGTTGTTCATGCAGGGGCACAATGACTGGATGAATGATGTTATTCAGGTAGTATGGGCTTGTCACTGAACCATTCACAAAGTGTAGGGCAGTTCTGTATTGACTAGACACACCTGCCCACACTGTAACACCACCACCACTAAAGGCTCCTCCTGTGACAACAGTAGCTGATGCACAGCGCTCTCCTTGACGTCTCCAACATCGTTGGCGGCCATCATTTCTGCTCAACGTGAATCGACTTTCATCAGAAAACAGCACTGAGGCCCACTGGTCCCTCGTCCAGCGTAAATGCTCCCTGGCCCATGCAGGACGATGATGCCTGTGCCTGGTGGTGTGGTCAGGTACCCTTGCAGGTCGTCTAGCACGCAGACCACGCTGATGTAAACGGTGTCGAATGGTCTGACGTGACACTTGGATGCCTCTCACCTCCCTTAAATGTGCCTGGAGTTGAGTGGCATTTATCATCCGGTTGCGCAGGGCACTGTTCACAATGAAGCGCTCATCAGTGTGGGATGTGGCCAAAGGACGTCCACTTCTATGCCTTTCTGTGACTCTTCCAGTCTCTCTGTATCTCTGTTGCAACCTGCTGATGACACTCTGTGACACTCGAAGATCAGTGGCCACTTCCCTCTGAGAACATCCTGTTTGAAGCCTCGCAATGGCGAGGGACCGTTGATCAGTTGTTAGGTGTCGTCTTGGTCTCATGATGTCAAAATGTGAACAGCATGATGAAGAGGACTGTTTAAATACCAATTCTAATTGAACCAGGAAATGTATTGGTCGATTCATGGATCGAACACCTGTTGTGAATTTTGCCGTTCAGCTCCTTGTTAGAGAACAGCAAGTTGTGCAAAAAGTACTGAAACATTGAACAGTTGGACATGTGCATTCAAAAGTTTAGAAAAGGACAAATTAGGTTCACCTGTAAAGGTTATAGTGCATTTTAGGTTCATCCTGAAATTTCACCCGAAAGCCGAATATCCCTAACTTTTTGTGAGTAGCGTATATATATATATATATATATATATGTTATTATTATTATTATTATTATTATTATTAATTATAATAATAATAATAATAATATTTCCTGAAATTTCATCCGAAAGCCGAATATCCCTTACTTTTTGTGAGTAGCGTATATATATATATATATGTTATTATTATTATTATTATTGTTATTATTATTATTATTAATAATAATAATAATAATAATAATAATAATATTTCCTGAAATTTCACCCGAAAGCCGAATATCCCTAACTTTTTGTGAGTAGCGTATATATATATATATATATATATATATATATATATGTTATTATTTTTATTATAATTATTATTATTATTATTATTACTATTATTATTATTAATAATAATAATAATAATAATAAAATAATAATAATAATAATATTTCCTGAAATTTCACCCGAAAGCCGAATATCCCTAACTTTTTGTGAGTAGCGTTTATATATATATATATATATATATATATATATATGTTATTATATATATATATATATATATATATATATTAAAACATGGTTATATCATAATAATGTAATCTGGTATGATATGATAACATTATCTGATTATAATATAATAAAATAGAATATAATTATATAATCTGATCATAATATAAGCTTGATAATATAAATAAATGCTGTACTCTATGTACACTAATGACTGTGTGGCCAAGAGTAGCTCCAACACCATCGTAAAGGAACCTGACAACACAGTTGTTTATGGTGGGCCTGATCTCCAAACTACGATGAGAAGGCCGACCTGGGAGAGTTGGAGGTCCTGACACGGCGGTGCCCGGGCCGACAGCCTCTACCTAAACGTCAGCGAAAACCCAGGAGCTTGTGGTGGACTTGAGAAGGGCATCCACACCACTCTCACCATCAACGGGGTGAGCAGCTACAGGTGCCCCTGTGTAAACATCACTGGGGACCTGACATGAACATTACATACAGCCAAGACACTCTGGTAAAAAAAAAAAAAAGCTAGGCAGCGCCTTTATCACCCCAGACAACTGAGGAAGTTCAAAGTCTCACAGATCCAGAAAACCTTTTACTCTGATGCCATGGAGAGCATCGTGTCATCATGTCAGGGTGAATCACCGCCTGGTGTGTGGGAACTGTTTCTCTCCGGACCCCAAAGCCCTGCAGAGAGCGGTGCGTTCGGCTGAGCGTACCACCGGGACGACACTCGCCCCTGCCTACAGGACTCATACACCAAGCGGTGCAGGACAAGGGCTCAGGGGGATTATTATGGATTCCCACCATCCCAACCATGGACCGGTCCTGTGGCTGTGGTCCTGCAGACGCCTCCGCAGCCACAGGACCAAAGCAGAGAAGAGCTTCTACCCACAGGCCATAAGGACACTGAAAACCTGTCACAACCCAGGTCTCACCTCATAAATACTGTGTCCACCTCATTACTGTAATACTTTGCACGCATTTATATTCCTTAATATTTATATATTATCATTATTCTCAGTTCGCTAACACTGCACAGCATATAATGCACAAACGATATTGCACAATGTGCATAATTATATACAGTACATTTTTATACATTTATACATATAGTTTCTGTGGATCCGGTAATTTTCCTTTTTGATGCTGTATATAGATTTAAATTTGGTGTTTACTTTACTCATATTTTCTTTCTCATTTTTATTCTCAGCTTGTTTTAATTTTAATGTTTTTCTTTTTCACATTTTGTAATTATATGATATATTATTACCATATTACTATTCAAAATATGATTTATATTTCATTACCTGCTATGTCACCAAGTCACTTAGTCACAGATGTGCAAAACGTCTTCTTTCTGTGGGTGACTGAACGGTCCAAACACTTATCGCTATCGGTTATAAGAGTTGTGATGTCATAAAGACATCACATAATGATGTGTGGGGAATTCCCCTCGTAGGAGGTATACACGCACACATACTTACACACACAGGCCCAGCACACTAATACAATTTCACCAGCAATTGTCTCATTAACACAACCACTACTGCTACTTATACTACTACTGCTACTATTACTACTACTTCTACAAATAATAATACATATAATAATAATAATAAGAATAATTATAATAATAATATTAATAATAATAATAATAATAATAATAATAATAAGAAGAAGAATTATAGTAATAACGACTGGCCAAGCTTATATAGCTGTTTGTGCCTACTCACCAGGTGTCATGACATTTTAAAGCATATATGTATGACCGTATGTGTTGTATGTGATAAATAATCTCTTGAATTTGAACTTGAAGTTGGCCTGATCCTGACGGACCACATTTTGGCCCCAGAGTAGAAATTTATTTTTATTATTGTTATTATTATTACTATTATAAGTAGCAGTAGTGGTTGCGTTAAATAGACAATTGCTGGTGAAATTGTGAACCTGTGCTGGCCCTGTGTGTAAGTGGAGCGAGGAGCTAGGGAACAGTCTAGTCTGATCATATATAATTATATAATGATATATTATTAATATATCAACAACAGAATTATATAATATCAGACTTGTATATTATAATTCCTGATTAAATTATAAGTGTGCTGGCATAATAATCGTTAAATACATGTTTTATTGGAGGCCTGATGAGACAGTTATGTTTAGGGTCATATCATGAACTTAACTGTTAGGTTGTTCCTCAATGTGACAGATTAATCATCAAGTACAGTAATAAAATCAACTGCACACACAGACCTGGGAAATACAGCACTGCAGGTTCAGCGGTGCTGAAAATATCTTGGTGTATGTCCTCAAGGATGATTACACCTTGTGTGGTCATAATCAGATATGTCCCTGACACACCTCGCACTAACCACCTCGCTTCTAAAACTGCGATATGGCAAAGACATATTCATGTGACCTCTAACACAATTATGCAATGTACTATATGAAGCACAGCCAATAGGGATTAATGCTAACTGTCATTATTTTACCATCTTGTCTTTTGTTTGTTCACATGCCTAGTTCAAGCGTGCATCCACCCTCCCCTCAAGCCCCTTCAAGGTCTCACCTTATCACAGCAGTGGTGGTGTTAGCACTGCTGCTGCCACTGCCCATTTTGCCGTTTCACTGAGTCTTTCCAGCCTCTGTCCAGAGCCAGAACTCCGCTCCGCCGCCCCAGGCCAATGGACACACACCTGCCCAGGTGAGAGACAAGCGCGCAGTCCAATCACCCCAACCACTCTCCAAGTCCTGAGCTGTCCCTCAGGATTAAGGTCTCTGGACATCTTCTGATTAATCCAGGCAGTGTGTACTAACTAGATTAGCTAGAGTCAGAAACGCACCTGGAATAATATGGCTCAGTAACTGTTTCTCGTACTTTCTAATACTTGGGACTTTTTTTCACTATGTCAGTATATGTACGTATGTACTTCTATAAATGATAATTATATCTTAAGAAGTGCAGCAGGGTACGGTAGAACACTGTAATTATGTATCAATAGTGTAAAAAGGAATCTCCCGTATATAGCTTGATGTTCGATTATTTTTCATATTGAAAGGTGTCATATTGATGTTAAAAAATACTAAATTATATTATATGTTATTATTCAATCGTATTATATGCCCCTTTAATATAATCACAAATTCAGATTTATTTCTTTTCTTTGAGGATGGCTGCCAAAATGAAACATTTACAAATCCATTTGCTACCAACATATTTTGTGCTGTAGATAGATATTCAACACTAAACTTCTGGTACGATGCATTTGTGTGGATTCACAGGCAAAACAATAGCTGTTGAAAACTCAGTAACAGACCATCCACAGTACCTCTCCATGCCCTTAACTATGGCTCCCAACGGTCTACCTCTCATTTTATGCATGCCTGAAATATAATTTTTTATGATGTAATATATTATATATATATATATATATATATATATATATCGTGCATTAGTGAATTGTCTCGTAATCCTGTTAGAAATAGCTCTCTTATGATCTATTTAATTCTTCATTTTATATTTTGAAAACATTAAGTCCATTTGTGTGGTGTTAATTTAGCATTTGAAAACAAAATATATATATTTGCAGGCCAGATTCATCACGATAATATCACCATGTAGTGGGCCGGATGTGCCCCCCTCTAGTTTGAGACCCCAATGTTTGTTTGTTTTTTTTACAGTTTATTATCTAATACATCAAACTGGATCATACAAATGCAGCAGGAACATATAATATGTGTTTATATAAACACTGCAGACATTAACGGGCCGCTACTTAGAGACATTGCTCAAATACACTTTTTCTGACTATGGACTTTTTCAATAGCAGCCATCCAACTGGCTCCAAAGTAAATCTGACCCATGTAGGCCTACCACATAACACGCACGCACCCACCCACCCACCCACCCACCCACACACACACACACACACACACACACACACACACACACACACACACACACACACACACACACACACACACACACACACACACACACACACACACACACACACACACACACACACACACACACACACACACAGGAGCCACTTCCCTCCATCCTTCTCTGCTCGTCTGCACAGTCAGCTGCAGGTCACATGGCCACCTGGCTGCCCCGACTGCGCATGCGCGGGCCCTTCTGTGTCGTCAGGCAAAATATGAGGCAGTGGTCGAGCGGCGCAGATCCGCAAGAGATAAACACGCGTACCCCCGCACGCGCACGCGCTCACGCTCACGCACGCACGCACATCCCAGCTGGCTTGCCCACCGCCACGGACCCACACGAACACACGCAAAACGGACGGACAAAACCTGTTCATTTTGATTTTGTGAAGGACCGTTTTAGTGCGCGCAGCCGGGGCGCCCTCTGAGACCGACAGGAGGCAAGGACGGCATCCTTCTGCATCCTAGAGGTAAGAGGGGCCTTATAATAAACATTTATTATAAGGAGGGTGGAACCGCATCCGTGCATGTTCTAAATGTTTATTATTATTATTTGTATCATTATTACGATTATAACCGTTGTTATTATTAGTAGTATTAGTATAATTATTATTATTTATTTATTTATTTATTATTATTTTTCATATTAGAAGGGGAGGGGATGTGGGGTCCGTCTGTCTGTCTGCAGCTCTGTTGGTATGTGATATGTTTCAGTGGTGGGGGGGCAGTCTGCAAACGGGGCAAAAAAGGGATGGATGGAAAGATGATAATGGGTTATTCTGATAGTGAAGGGGACTGAGATGTGTATTCTGTATCCAATGATATGTTGTGATAGACCTCGATGCAATCCACGCAATACGTCTTCAAGCTGACAGAGATATTGAGTTGCCGGGAACAAACAAAAACCTGCACCATGTGGAAAGAAAAAACAAAAAATGCTCAGATCTAGACAACAATGAACTTGATGCTCCGAACAAGTCTGGCAAAAATGAGACAATTAACAATGGATTCTCATTTGATTTACCCATTCAGATTATATTTCTGAGAGAGGGACATGGTTGCTGTGAAATACAAAAGAGAGATGGGATGCCGTCTGTGATGTTGATGCTGTCTTAATTGATATTTGGATAACCCCTTTCTTCACAATCAACACTTATTTTCCAAAGTACACCAAATTTCAACAATGGAAGACATTTTGTGATGTCAAATTCCCTCATGAAATGTCCCCAGGTATCTTAGAACAATCAAATTGGTGAAGGTATAATTATATGGCACCTGGGTGACTCATAGCAGCTATTTCCAATGCCGGTCCAGAGGCACGGTGATGTAAGAAGTTGTGAGGCTACAGTGGACCTCTGACGGCGTGCTAACCTTTCAGCATTTTTTGTTGTAATGAGAAGACGTCTGTGCTGAAATGTGGAAAAAACAATCCAGACATCCTGCTTATGGAGTGTACAGCACACAAAGCCGCTCTCCCACACGCTCTCCCCACAGTGATTAATGCCACTCTGACAGAAGGCAGAAATGGCTGTTGCTAGGATACGTGGCAAGGTGGAGTGCAGACGATTAAAAGAAAAGACGAGGACCGCACTATTTAGCGAGCGTGGAACTGCTGGAGAAAGGAAAGGACCGTCCCTTTGTCTCTCGAGTGTTTTTTTGTTGTGTTCTTTTGTTTTCGCAGATATATTATTTGCTGTCCTTCTCAGGTTCCGCGACGCTGAAGGACGTATGAAAGCGCAGGCCAGGAAAAAACGGTGTTTTCTGACTTCACTTCACCCGCTCGGAGCTCAGCTGCTATGGCCATCAGCAGGAAAAGGCCTAACCCATTCTGAGCGAGCCTTATGAACAGCAGACCGATGGTAAGATGGAATAACATCATAAATAATATGAATATCAATGTCTCTGTGTAAACACCAATTTTAATCAATTCATAGTGGTCCGGTCAGTGGTGGACTTGAAAAAATGCAATTATATTGACTATAGGGTCATAAAGACGGAATACAACTTATAGAACTGAACCCAACTTTCAGACCTGTGATAGACAGCTAAATGTTACAGCAGACGGTTCTACCTGGCTGAGCATTTTAGAGCTGTTTAAAGTCTAAAAATAAGTGTACGCAACCAAGCCGGGGCTTTGCTATAAATGGAATCACACAAAGCAACTGGCTATCTTTATTACAAAAAAAAAAAATATATATATATATATATATTTTTTTTTTTTCTACTTGCAACAATTTATCCACTTCCCTTGGTGGTTGAATTTCAATCGCATCCTGTCCTTTGGAGGAAGAAAAGGCTGAGAGGCTATAAAAAAAGCTCCCCGCAATCGAAAGGAGCAATCGAAAGGAGGCTCGATGGGCAGATAGAAGGATAAAGGATCCTGAGACGAAAGGGACGATAGAAGCCGTCTGGGTTCTCTCCACTCGCTTGTAATGGCCTTTTTATGCCGTGTGGTCCTCCAGGATATCAAAGGCCAGTGCTGGACGGACGAGGAGTCGGACGGGGAGAACGAGTCGGAGCAGTTCCTCTATGGAATCCAGGTATGGCAGTGACTAAACTTCGACATCCAGTTTACAGTTTCCATCATGCAGTTCCCCCTATATGCACCTGGCAGCGGCGGTACGTCAATATGACCGCCGTTGCTGATTTTTATTTTTATTTTTTACGAGAGGAAAGGAGAGCGAAGGTGAGGATGGGTCGCACAGTAGGAGAGGAGAGGAGAGGAGAGGGCTCCACCTTATCTCTTTAGAGACTAAAGTTATATTATTTGCCGCTATGGACGCTATGTATGAGTAAAGCATAAAAAAATTGCAATTTGAATCCCATTTCCCGCATTTCTACATACATTTGGGGTTACGGTAACCAAAACAAAACCCATCATCATTATCAGTTTACTTTTATTTTTCAACGGTGTTCACTTCTTATCATGTTCACTGGCTCCTTCCTCTCATCATCAACAAACCAAAATCACCTATCCCTTTATACCGCACATATAACCTGCCTGAAAGTACTAAAGATAATAATTAGATTAAGTTTTCTTGAAGGAGCAGATCTCAAATTTTTTGATGTCAATGTGTAAAAGTCCCAGAACGCTATGAAGACTGCCGGAAACTTACTTAATATTTTAACTTTAGTGTTTGTCGTAATAACGTTTTTTTTTTTATGAATGGAGTCTTCATGTATTTCCAAGATGATGAAGACAATTACATCATGGCAGCCATTTTACATGCAGTAAGAAAAAAATTATATACTTACAAGCTAATTACGTAGAGTAAGTTAATCTTAAATAATATATTATAGAAATATTACTGCTACCGTCTACGAAAGATAAAGAATTTTGGTATGAAAACCCGCATTTTTAATTTAACCAAGCACCCTGTATCATGAATACGCGTCTGGCGTTTATAACAAAAAACACCTCTTGAAAATGGGTTTCGAAAATTCAAGGAGTTCTGAGGATTTTAATTGTGGATTGACCTCCTGCCTCCATAGACATAGGTTAGTACAGTACATGCAGGGGGAGACGCGGCCGCCCCGCACCGATGTGGCGGCGCAGGGTAATGGAGCTTAACAACATGCAGTGTGGTAACAGCTGTAAATGTGTTTTATTCTACTGAGTGGTAGAAGGAAAGGAAAATCTCTGACACATCCCTTTATTCTAAGTTAACCTTTGCAAAGCAGCTACCTACTGGAGGTCAGCCACCGCTTCCAGTGATTTGTCCACAGACACTCGTGCCGAGGGCTGGTGTGTTTGGGGTTTTGGGGATGGTAGGCACTGGACCAGACCACTGTGAGGCATACGAGGGGTGGGGGGCACAATCTTTCGAAACCTACTTAAAACGTAAAAACACATTGTTTTGCGTCTATAAGTGCTTTCAATGTATTATTATTTTTGTATTATTTACAATCACATAGTTATGTTTACGTCCCCCCTGTAATTTCCGCCCTCTGGGTATTCCACATGCATTACATTTCACTGCATATATGTATGGAAGTATGTATATGTATGTGACAAATTAAAATCTTGAATCTTGAATCTTGAAATGCACCCACTCTTCTTCCTGGAGGCGGGCCTTACTATGTTTGAGGGCCACCGTGACGCCCAGGAGCTGTCGATCTTAAAGAAAACTGACAGATTCCTTTCACCCGTCTGCTCCTATATTCTTCCTTTTTTATTTTTATTTTTTGCTTACACTCGAACAAGTGCCCCAGTTAATAAATTGCTTACATCCCACTCATACATATTATTTGGACAGGATTCCCTTAAAGAAACGTCATTGCAGGCATCTGGTTCAATTTCACCTCTGCTGCTACAACTCCATTTTAAGGGAACCACTGCATTATGACACATATTGGGTCTTGTAATCCACCCTAACCCCCCTGGGCATTACCATATTAAATAGGGGTGTCACGATTCTCCAAATCCACGATTTGATTTGACTTTCCATTTTAAGGTCATGATCCGATTAGATTTTCGATTTAAAAATTATTTTTTTTCAGCACTGCGACTATGCCATTGTTAAACTATCGAGTCGTGATTTGTGAAGAAAAACACTCGTTTCTCAATAAGTAACTTTTACTTGACTATTAAAAATGATAAATAATGACAAAAATATGAGAATATTTTTACAACGCACCGAGACAGTTAAGAGCTTTAGCAAAACCAGACTTTAGAATAACAAACAAGTTACATGTTACACTACTTTTAAGTTACTCACCAAAATAAGTGTAAAAAAACGGATGTTATTTGTGCCAGAGGGGAACGCTGGTAGTGAAAGGTGAATTACTACCTGCAGCTCAGATCAGAGCGATCTTTTCTCCAAACAAAGCAAATAAAAACTCTAAAAGTATTTAATTTACTCCGTTTCCCGCTGCTGTGGGGCAGATCACAGATCGCACCTGGTAAAATCCCGCCCGGGTTCTCACCGTCCGGGTGGACTGTGCAACAAACTGGATAAACTTGTATTGAACTTTAAAGGTAAACATAAAGGTACTTTATTAATCCCCAAAGGAAAATTCCAGCGTTGCAGCAGAAATGACATACATGACAAAACACACATGATTTACAAAAATAAACATTGTTTTGAATCAATTTTATTGTTATTTTTCTCGTAATATTCAAATTCTATTCGAGTTTCCTTGAGCGGGTGACAATGAGCAAATCTCCCACTGCCTCTCCATGCCGATAATGCCCTAAAATACCTGCTCCTGCCATTAGAGCCACTGGCTCTGAGATGATTTGTTCCAATACACATTATGCTTCTCATCATATAAGTTTTTTTAATTTGTTTTTTATCTATATCGTTCATTTGAACAGCAGGTCCTTTGTACCTGACTCACTAACCTCAACTATAACGCTGGGAACCAAATTGTGTGTTTTTGTTTTTTTTTCACTATTGCACTATTTTTTCTAATGGCTATTTCTTTCCACTACTCTATTTTTCTTGACAACGCGTGTACTATCGCAGTTATTGTTTTTCCTCTTGAGATCCAAAACACAGAATAAAGTGGAGGTTTCCTCCAACTTGGGCTTGTGGCACACCGGGGCAGTTGAGGGCTTTCGGGCCACAGGGCCAGTGCTTGTATTTTTTATTTTTTTTTGGTCTTTCTTTCTAATGCATGAAACGCCGATACCAACTGCCATACGCCAAGCGGAAACGAGCACAGTGTCTTGGTGATGCGTTTCTGCACTCTGTTGACACGGTGTAATCCGTCGAAAGATAGAATTTTGCAAGTGCGAATTTAGTTCTTGACTGGAAAAAAAACGTCCGCTCCTGTCGCGCTCACGTGTGCTATTTCTGAGAGTTTCATTACTCCGTTCCGCAGCAGCTCGGTCAATACCAATCGAAAGCAACACTCTCAAATCCTCCGCCCGGGCGCCCGTTTAACGCGTCGTCTTATCTGGTTAAATCCCGGCGCACCACTTCCGTGCAAGATGCCACGGTAATCTTTCAGCCGTCCCCTTCTTTTTTTTTATCACTCATCTTTCTAATCCGGTCATGAAGATGTAAATCACAGTTTTGATCGCGAAAACCTGAAATCCTCATGCAAATTGAAGAACTTGAAAGCACCTTTTTTGGAGAACGGTTACAGACATAATGGGCTCTGACACTTAGGGGGATTAGCTGGAAAAAACGTTTCCGCGTCTAGACAGAAATGGAGAGTTTAAACTACCTCGGCCAAACGGGTTATGGAGAAATACTTCTGATCAAATATGTCTCGCCTGTTGGAAAAAAAGAAATAAAATTAAATCACTTGAGAAATATTCCAAAACCAGCTCACACTGCATTCCAAATTATTATGCAAATGATATTTTTCTCTGGTTTTCCTAAATAGTCGATGCAAATGACAGTTAGTATCATTTTCAAGTCATCAACCGTTAGGGTTTAATTCAAATGTTGTTGAACAATGATAACTGTATTTTTTTCAAAAGTAAAAAACTCAAAATGCACTGTTCCAAATTATTATGCACAACAGAGTTTCAAAACATTTTATAGGTTGTACAGAACTGAAAATGGTCATTTGTTGAATTTGCAGCATTAGCAGGTCACAGAAGGCACAGTTCTTCTTCTTGTACCCTGGAAGTCAGACAGTCAGAAACTCGATATACTGTTCTGAGGTCATTCACACCTTCAGGGACCCTAAAGGGGCCTACCAGCTTTCTCCCCATGATTCCGGCCCAACACATGACTCCGTCACCTCTATGGCTGACGTCGCAGCCTTGTTGGGACATGGTGGCCATCCACCAACCATCCACTACTCCATCCATCTGCACCATCCAGGGTTGCACGGCACTCATCAGTAAACAAGACTGTTTGAAAATGAGTCTTCATGTATTTCTGGGCCCACTGCAACCGTTTCTGCTTGTGAGCATTGCTTAGGGGTGGCCCAATAGTAGCTTTATGCACAACTCCAAGCCTCTGGAGGATCCTACACCTTGAGGTTTGCGGGACTCCAGAGGCACCAGCAGCTTCAAATACCTGTTTGCTGCTTTGTAACAGCATTTTAGCAGCTGCTCTCTTGATCCAATGAATTTGTCTGGCAGAAACCTTCCTCATTCTGCCTTTATCTGCAACAACACCTCTGTGCTCTGAATCAGCCACAAATCTCTTCACAGTACGATGATCACGCTTAAGTTTTCGTGAAATATCTAATGGTCCCAGGCGTTGCACTATTTGAGGCTTTTCGGCAGCAGAGAGATCCTTTTTCTTTCCCATACTGCTTGAAACCTGTGGCCTGCTTAATAATGTGGAACGTCCTTGTTAAGTGGTTTTCCTTTAATTGGGCTCACCTGGCAAACTAATTATCACAGGTGTCTGAGATTGATTTCAGTCCAAAGAGCCCTGAGACACAATACCATCCATGAGTTTAATTGAAAAACAAAAAATTAAATGTTTATGACACTTAAATCCAATTTGCATAATAATTTGGAACGCAGTGTAGTGTGATATTCTGTGATTGACAAAATCCCAGGCTGTCAGATATCCTCAGACGTTTCAGAAAGCAAAGGCTCATAAATAATATATGGTTAGAATATGTTATTTGAGTTATTTGACACGCAAACTAACATGTAGGTATGTGGAGAGATGCATTTACAGTAACTATGCGGAAGGAATACAAGTCAGACAGACAGCGACTCCAACCACTGGCGCTTTTCAGTTCTTCTACATCCGCTGTATGTTCTGTGGATAATAAATTTTTTTTTTATGAATTATTTTGTGTGCGCGCGCGCGTGTGTGTGTGTGTGTGTGTGTGTGTGTGTGTGTGTGTGTGTGTGTGTGTGTGTGTGTGTGTGTGTGTGTTTTGTGTTTTCCTAGGGGAGCTGTGCTGCCGACCTGTACCGTCATCCTCAGCTGGATGCAGACATCGAGGCGGTGAAGGACATCTACACTGACAGTGCTGTCTCTGTTAGGTACGGCACACACACGCACAGGCGCGCGCGCACGCCCACACTCACACCCTTACTAGCTTTTTTAAAAACATTCATTTGTCTTATACTGTTTTTATGCCCCTTACAGTCAACGTTTTATTTTCTAGGACACATACCATCCAGGTGCTTATTCTACTCACATACACCACACACACACACACACACACACAGACACACTCACCCCCTCACACTCGCTGACACACTTACTCACACTTACAAAATTTAAAGATAACCTAATTAGATCATATTTTCTACTATCAAGGAGAGATTTGCCCCAAATTGTATTCACGGTTCGCAGATCATAATCCATTTAGTCCGGACGGTATGACTAAACAAACAACATTAACACATTTATTTATTTTATGCCCTCGTTTGATGATCAATAGCGTTTCCAGACTGTGTGTGTGTGTGTGTGTGTGTGTGTGTGTGTGTGTGTGTGTGTGTGTGTGTGTGTGTGCGTGTGTGTGTGTGTGTGACACATTGCATTACCTGTGATAAATGAACCGCGTCTGTTTTTCCTCCCGTGAACAGGGAGTATGGCACCATCGACGACGTGGACATTGATCTCCAAATTAATATTGGTTTCTTAGATGTGAGTGGGTTTCTTTCTCTGCATCCTCTGCATCGCTTTTCCTGTCTCCATCACATCATCACATTTAGTTGGGCTACGCTGCTCGAGCTTGGGGGTCTTATGGGGTTTATTAATGTGATGATGATAGAGTTGAGTGGATACTTATTGTTCAAAAACAACCCCAAACCATATGAAGAACCTTGTGAAATATATTGGGCAGTATGCTTGAGTATACTGTGAAATAGTATATTTATTATGACTGTAGACTGGTTATAATGTGGCCCAGAGGCGGAGCGCATGAGGACATGACTTCAGCACGTGAAGATTTTTCTTTATTTCAAATTTTATTTCAACCTTTTATTTTTTGCCACGTTGAGATTCCCGATCTCTCTTCCTATTGTGAAAGAAAAATGCGCTCTTTAAGCCAAAACTTACAACGTTATGGTTCAATGAAAAAATTGGTTCAGAAGTGAAAGCTTTGTGAGGTATAATCCGCGTTTACATTTAGATAAATAGAACCGAAAATGAAATGTGTTTTATTTTATTTTGATTGTTTGACGATGAAACATTTGCCTTCGTGTCAGTAATTGTTTTTGCTTTACATCGATCGGTAGTTCCAAGTAAATATTATCACTCTATTATGCTCAAGACAATCCCACTCGTAATGGAACCTCATCTCCTTATTTTTTATTTTTTATCTCCTTATAATTAAAACAGTAAAAGCTTTTTGCTGTTTTCTGATTTAACATTTAATGTAAAATGGTGCGATTTATGCCACAGTATTAAGCCATGTCTGTCCATCCCTACATTTTTATCTGAGGATAGTGTGTATGTGTGTGTGCGTGTGCGTGTGTGTGTGTGTGTGCGTGCGTGCGTGCGTGTGTGTGTGTGCGCGTCCATCTCAGGAGGAAGTCGCGACAGCCTGGAAGGTGATTCGCACAGAGCCCATTATACTGAGACTGCGCTTCTCTCTGTCTCAGTATCTAGATGGACCAGGTGCGTAATTTTCCCACTGTGGAGGATCTCTGTGCGTGCACCGTGATGTTGTGTGACATCACAACATCATGTGCCAAAAAGTGGGAGATGTTACCGTCTGTGTGTGTGTGCGTGTGCGTGTGCGTGTGTGTGTGTGTGTGTGGTGTGTTTGCGAGTCAATATGAAATTCTATGTGATTATTCTGCTCTTAGAACCATCAGTGGAGGTGTTCCAGCCCTCCAATAAGGAAGGCTTCAGTCTGGGCCTGCAGCTTAAGAAGTGAGCGCCCATCCATCGTGTTTTCAGTGCCATTTTGTTGTGTGAAATGGTCGCCGCAGCGGTCCCCCGTGTGACGCCTGTCTTCCCCTCAGGATCCTGAGCACCTTCACCTCACAGCAGTGGAAGCATCTCAGTAATGAGTTCCTCAAAGCGCAGCAGGAGAAGAGGCACAGCTGGTTCAAAGCCGGAGGCACCATCAAGAAGTTCAGAGCCGGCCTCAGCATCTTCTCCCCAATACCCAAGTAGGTTTCCTTCCTTGAAATATGTTTATAATCTTAATATATCATTTTTCATGAACACACTAACTATATCCCAAAGGTAGGCTAACTATATCCTAAAGGCTCTGTTGTAAAAGCTGCACTGTAGTAATTTTTGGAGGTATGTGTTGTAAACCTTGTCGTAAAAAGTACATTTTTGAGGGAATTCGCCAGTGGCCAGAATGTCTCACCTTACACCAAATATATAAATATTTTATAACACAAACACAGTATATCAAAAAATACATTGGTTTATTATAATACAATGAGGGTTTCCATCACAAAGCACCTATATATATATATATATATATATATATATATATATATATATATATATATATCAATGAATTGTCATGTATTGTGATCATATATATAAATAAGGTAAAAGTTAAGTAAATTGAATATACAGTATGGCAATAATAAGGCTGCCAAACTTTTTTTATGACACATATTTTAAGTCCAAATCTATCATAATGAAACCAATATGATTCATATCATCACACACTGTGGTACTCCATATTTAGACTGTTTGTGTTCCACCCCCTAACCCCACGTAAAGGTCCCCCAGCTTCCCCCTCATCCAGGACACGGTTCTGAAGGGGAAGCTGAGCGTTCCCGAGCTGAGGGTGACCCGTCTGATGAACCGATCCATCTCCTGCACCATGAAGAACCCCAAAGGAGAGCTGTTCAGCTACCCCCCCAACAGCCAGGTCAGAGTCGCCCCCGCACCCTCCGCACCCAAACCAGGACGGGGGTCAATGAACACCACCTTTCAATTCTACATTCTAAAAAACGTTTTGTTTTTTTACTGAAGAAATTCAGTAGAAGTTTTCATGGCTTAATAGCTGTTACTCTGGAGGTCCTCGTTGTAGGACGCTTATAATAATAAGAACCGCTGCCTCTCAAACTGTGCTTGAAATGTAATTGTATGATATGTACAGTATACAGAAGAACTTTTCGTCTAGAATTATTATTAGTCGTGATACTTCATCAGTACAAATATTACAATCCATAAGACTCTTCTAGTTGTTTTGAATTGGAATTGGTGCATTGACCCAACCCTGAGATTTTTGGATATTTTTGTATAACAGCAACTTTGTCATAGATGCACACAAGCCCATTGTCCTCTCCTGTCTGTTCCACTTCCCTCCAAAAGTTCACAAGTACCGCACACCTACGAACCGGTGGCTTACAAAAACATATTATTTACTGGAATACATTTTTCATGGCAATTAAATGCTTGCTGCTTGCATTTTGAGCGCATTCCCACAATGTGTGTTGTTTAATCATGAAAAAAAACGCCAATGACATGTCTGCATTTAGGACTGAAATATTAAATGTCTGAAATCTGAAATCTGAAAATTTATTATAATATATAATAAATCGAGAAAAAAAACACTAAAACAACATGATCAATTCATTAGGTATCAGCATTACCTTTAAAAAGACACCCAAAACCCCAAATCTATTAACAAAACAGTCCGACATGCATCATGATATATTGTGAATCGAGAATTTTCCAGATAATTAAATGTTCTAATAGGTTTTGCTAAAATTGAAATTAGGGTCCACCCAAATCCCAATTAAACCCTCGGTTATAATCGTCACTCCAAAGATCTCCACAGAGTTTTTCTTTCAACAGAATCATCATTTGGTCCATTCACATGCTCAATCACAGATCGCTGAATGAACGACGGCCCTATTGTCTTCATGTGTATCAATGCAAAACAGCCCATCATTATGGAACACCCCTGATTAAAGTGTCTTCCGCCCTTTTACTTATTTTCTACTTATATGCATGCATTTTATGTTTGGGAGCTTAAAAGTTGATTTTAATATGAGAGAACATTAGGAAACCATGATATGAAATATATTGAAGCAATAATAATGAAACTGCTGTGGAGCACAAAAAGCAAGAAAACAATTCATGAAAACAACACTTACATGTTAGAAATAAGCAATGGCCTCAGTACCAATATAAGGAATAAACTTTGGAAATCACTTAATAATCCAAATATCCCAACCGATGTACAGTGTATTTTTCCTTCCCTCGCCTCAGTGATTGATGTGTTTCTCCCCACATGCTGTGTCCCTCACCCCCTTTCTCCTGTCGGCCCACCACGTGCACTGTTCCCTCCCGAGCCTCTCACCTCCCCCTCCCGTACGAAGGCTGCTGCGCCCTTTCCCATAATGCTTTGTCTTCACTTGACCCATCAGACTGTGGCTGTCCCAGCGGCCAGGGCCCCAGCGCAGATTACCACGAGGCAGCTGATTGAATTATTTTTCTCATCCCAGGCGGGCGGCCACTGCAAGAACATCCCTACCTTGGAGTATGGCTTTTTAGTGCAGGTAAGGCCTGCGAAAAAACAAGGCAGATATTAACTCCCTGTGAGGTTACAAGTGCATTCCGCAATACAGAACCCGGATAAATATTCAGAATAACTTTAGTTCACTCTATGGCACAGGGTGTGCTCACAGAGAAAGCAGGTGCTTCTGTTGCATAATGTTACATAACCTTGAATTAAACAAATGTGTCATGCCTCTTTATATTCTAGAGTGTTTTAGGTGGTTTATAGTGTGTTGAGGCGTATAATGGAGCTTGTGATTGCTATTATGATTATGATTATGATTATGATTATTATTTTTTTTTTTTATTGTTATTGCTATTGTTGTTGTTGTTGTTGTTGTTGTTGTTGTTGTTATTATTATTATTATTATTATTATTATTATTATTATTATTATTATTATTATTATGGGTCCATCCCTTAGGGGCTATTGTTATTGTTAGGGCGATTTCGGAATTTTGAAGCCTAAAACTATCTGGAACATCAACTTCGGCATAACACACGAACACGGTTAATGTCTTGTGTGAACTGCGTTGTCATAAACATCTTGTGGTTGAAGTTTAATCCGATTTGATCCACATACGGCGCAGATATTAGCGAAAAGCTGGCCAAATTTAGATAGATATTACAGAGACAAGCCAATGCATTTCACGCCGAAATATGTCCAACGCGGCTAAAACTATCAGGAACACATACTTCGGCATAAGCTACGAACATGGTTGAGGTGTCATTTAAACCGCTATGTCACAAGGATCTCGTGGTTTAAATTTCATCCAAATCGATCTACATACGGAGCAGATATTAGTAAAAACTGAACAACTTTGACCCGAGATATTCAGTTGGTCTTGGTTAACTGACACGTCACGCGCCTCGTTCTAAATTGAACGAGATGAGATTTACACACGACTCTTTATGATGTCATAATATTATTTACCATAAATGTGCAGATTCCGATTGAGGATGTCCAGTTGAATAGTGTTAGGTGTGTGGCAAGGACTCGAACACTCTGTACTTTTTAAGAATGACCAAACTATCGATTTACATATTATAGAGCTTGAATTATAGAGCTATTTACCTGGTAGATGTCATTAGATCTGTCCGATTTATTTTTAAAATCTGTTGTCCCCATTACTTTGCTAGGTTAAAAAAAAAATAGAATGAAAGGTAATCCTTAAATATTTGTCATTTCGTCCACTCGAAAACACTAAAATGTAAAAATAGAAGCTGTGCAATGGTAATTACTCACAGAAATCCCACAATGTTTTTCGTATTTCATGGAAATGTAACCTACTGAAAATGTTATCCAAGTAAAAAACTCAACTCAGCTTTACAAATGTCATAATTTACATATACGAGACACGACGCCATGTACTTCAACGCAAAAAGGAAAATCTGAAAATCGTGCAGCGTTTTTATAGAAAATATTTAAGTAAATGGCTCTTCAACTTGTGCCAATGTTGATGTCATGTCAAGTCCATGGATAAAATGTATATGTATATATTAATATAATAATAATAATAATTATTATTATTATTATTATTATTGTAGGGCCGATAGAGATACTGGTTTTGGAAATCAGTCTGATACTAGGAGAAATGTTGAAAATATGATACCCAAATCCATATTGAATTAGTCAGATATTAAGGTCTTAATTTTATACTTTCTTTGACAGAAAGACAGACATATCATTATCTGTATATCATTATGTTTTAATTATCCCAAATTAAATGCATAGTTTTTACCCAGTTCAGTGAAAGATAATGCTTGAAGCGGTTCTCTCTATCACCCAATACTTAAAATGTGACATTCAGAATCACCATCATTAGGAAAAAAACGGGTCCATCCCTAATTCGTTACCACAGGGTTATTGTGCGGCAACATGCTTCAGATCAGAAGACTAAAAGAAAACTAAAATATCATGTAAATCTGCACGGACATTTCGGTCTGGGGTGTAGACGTGCGTTGCCGCCGACTATTGTGACACCTGCAGTCGCTTTAGTCACGGTGTGCAGACTTTTTAATTTAGTCTCGTTCAAGAGCCGTCGAGAAGATGACTCACTCCGCCGGGCTTTGGCTTATGAGCACGTCACCAACAAAGAAAGAAGAAAAAAATAATTTCTAAAGGTAGAGCATCGGCTTCATGAAGGATCCGCTTCATCGAGGAGTCTTTTTTAAAGCAATTTTAGCTGTCACCCGGAAGACACCATATGTAAAAATGATTATATAATCTCGTGAATATTTAATCTTCATGTCGTTGCAGCCATACACTCGCAGCAAATTACTGCCTGCCATAACCCGTCTCAGCCATATTGTTATATATGACAGAGCGCAAAAAGGGGAAGTAAAAATGATAATACAATAGATCTGACACCTGTATATAAATTTGCAGCCGTATATTTTAATGGACTAGTTTTAACTGAAAAGGGCATTAAACGAAAGCACCGAAGCCACTTGACACATCTGCCCTTTTATTTCATTTCACGAACATAGACCATTCATGGCTATGTTATGATAACTACGACTGACACGTCCAAGTGTCCAAAATATTCTGCGCCTTAGAAGCGGTGAAAGTGATGTCCGGTGAGTTTTGGACCAGTCGGGGAAACCGATGTTCTTGTTTCCTGACAGATAATGAAATACTCAGAGCAGCGGATTCCCACGCTCAACGAGTACTGCGTGGTGTGCGACGAACAGCACGTCTTCCAGAATGGATCTATGCTGAAGGTATCGCCAAAAAGCAACTTCACGACACACTATCTGACGTATTCCCTCTGTACTAGTATATTTTACTGAAACGGTCGTGTTAAAAAGACCATCGCCAGTATTTTTTTGCAGGTTTTTTTTTCAGCAAAGTGCCTCTTTTTTGACTACTCAAGCCGGCACGTCCACTCATCATGAAATAATCTGAAACGACTGCAGCATTTTGACTCAAAAACTTGTTTTGCAAGTCAGCTACCATTCATGGCTATATCCTTTATAGAGAGGTTGAAGAGAGTGGAGGAAAATCAGCCTGAGTGCTCGCTACGCTCACTTTCACTCTCTGTTATTGACGTGAACTTAGATAGTTGTGTCGTGAGATTTAGATTTATTTATCTCCGGTTGCCATGGTGCTGTTGATGCACAACATTGGGTTGCTAACCAGGCCTCGATTGTCTGCTTGGAGAAAATCTGAGGGTGAAATTGTCTGATTGTGAGATTGTCTGCGGCTGGCTGTTTAGAGGATTTGTAAGAGTGAGTGAGATAAGATGAGGGGGAGAAAAAGCATTTTTATTTACAGCTGTACTTTTTACTTTTGCACTGCTCATATAGCACGTTATATGAGTTATCTGTGTGTGTGTGTGTGTGTGTGTGTGCGTGTGTGTGTGTGTGTGTGTGTGTGTGTGTGTGTGTGCGTGTGCGTGTGCGTGTGTGTGTAGCCGGCTGTTTGCACCAGAGAACTTTGTGTGTTCTCCTTCTACACCCTGGGTGTGATGTCAGGCGCCGCTGAGGAGGTGGCGACTGGAGCAGAGGTGTGAACTATGCTGTATATCCACTGATGGATGGAATAATAATGTTATATGTTATATATGTAATAATGTTTATAATGTATATACTATTATATTATAAACATTATTTGATATGATATGATATTATATTAAATTATATCATATCACATTACGTTACATTACATTTCATTATATTATATTATATTATATTATATTATATTATATCATATCACATTACATTATATTATATATATTATATTCTTAACCAGCTTCCCAAATTCTCGCAGTTCGAGAGAGAAGGTTTCAAATCTTTTTACTTGTCAAAGTGTGGATATGCCACACTGCATATTAGGAAACAGTTGCATGTCAATTTCAGCAGGGAGGGAGCTCCAAATGGATTATATTGAATTCATGACCTATTTCAAACTTATTTCACTCCATTTTTCTAATAAAAATATATCAATCAAATTCCGAATTTATCAGTGTTATTTATATGATATACTCTCCCTATGTGCTGCTTTTACATTTTCTCATCTTTAACCTGAAGCCTGTTAGGCCTTTGGCAAAGTTATTTAAAATACAAACCGATATAATGGACTTCCTCCCTCCCCAGGTGGTGGACCTGCTGGTGGCCATGTGTCGAGCCGCTCTGGAGTCTCCTCGTAAGAGCATTATTTTCGAGCCCTACCCCTCTGTGGTGGACCCCAACGACCCCAAGACACTGGCCTTCAACCCAAAGGTCATACCAACAACTACAGTAATAAAAATATCAATTAACACATCGACTGCCACCACTCATCGAGAGACAGTTGAGTTAGCCGAGCCGAGAGAGACCGTGAACTTTGCAATAAAAAATAAATGAATACTGCCTGCGGCAAACGCGCTTGCTAAACAAACTGTCACTGAGAAAATAGAATACGTTTGCCCAGCAGCAGTCGCATTTTTTTTTTTATTTGATTTTTCTTTTCGAAGTGGATAAGTCATTTTTGAACTGAAGCCCTTCATTGACATTCCAACTAATCTTTATTCTCCTGGTTGTTTTTGGACGTTTCAATGTTGTGTCTCTCTGTTTGCTCCCCCTGAACGCTGACTCCGTGCTACAGAAGAAGAACTACGAGCGTCTGCAGAAAGCGCTGGACAGCGTCATGTCCATCCGGGAGATGACCCAGGTCGGAGATGATGCCTTTTCCCGAAATGCTTTATGGGGGTTTTTTGGGGGGGGTTTTTTTGTCGCCTCTCAGTCTGAGTCGGTAACTTGTCCTGGTTATTTTCGGTTGCACAGCTCCCGAGCGCTGCTTTTGAAGGTGACATCTTTGAAGAGCGGCAGTTATTTTGGGTATTCGCCTTATTTGGAGCTGTCACAATTATTGCGTAATCGCCTGATCACGATCGCCTGAAGACAGATTGCAGTTTTTTTTATAAAATTGTTAGATTCTACAATCATACGTTTACATCCAAGTTGAATAGTTATTTTGAGGCAATGTTAGAAACTTGATTGTCTAGGTGCGTTTCCATCATTCCTGAACTTTGATAAATAATAGGTGCACATGTATTATTACAGGTTTAATTTTATGCCATTCTTATAATGGCGTAAAATGAACAAAATATAATTACGTTGTTAATCACAGTTATTTACATGACAATTAATTGGCAACTAAAATGTCATGATCGTGACTGTCGTAATCTTTAGCATATTGGCAATTCCAATGCCATCAATTTCAGTGTGTATATATACTGTGTATTCACACAGTTATATTTTACATACACACTTGAATCAGAATCAATTAATTCCTCCAGGTACATACACAAACTGTATACGAAGAATTTGTTCTGGTGAGGTTTGGTGCATTACACTTTAGACCATAAGCATTAAAAAAAAAAGCTTAACAGTCTGAAAAAATGCACAAAAAGAAGAATAAAATTGAATAAAAAAATTAAATAAAAATAAAAATAAGAGTTAACATGCAAAATATATCTAGAAGAGCCAAAACAGGAATAGTCACTTATATAAAAATATAGAAATATACAAAATGCGATACTGTATGCGCAGGATAAATATCACAATCATCATAAGCGATGCTGTCACATGCCAGCCATATACAGCATGTCATATGTGATACTTGCCGTTGTTGTTTTTGTTTTTTAACATAAAAAATTAAATCATTTGTGATATTTTTATTGTTTATTATTAATTTGTGTATTTAATTTGTAATGTTTTACTCCAAATACAATAATTGCCGTGTTTCCATGCTGTAGGGGTCATATCTGGAGATAAAGAAGCAGATGGACAAGTTGGATCCGCTGGCGCACCCTCTTCTGCAGTGGTAAGTAGAAACCACCTGGAAGAATATCCAAACAAACATCCAATTTCCCCTTTTGATATCTTCACTCAACACTTTTCCCCAAAAATTATCACATTTAATGCATCACGATAACAAAAACCCAAGCTTACACAATAAACCTGAAGGAGCATTTTACACACGCTTAAATGCAGGATTTTATTCTTGATATTTTAAAATAATAATGTGTGAAATAGTAAACCTGTTTTGAAGGCAAACAACTTTATTGTGTATAACCATCTCTCCCGACATTATTTTCAACAATCAATTATTATTAGATATTGACGTACAAGTATAATGGAAGAACAACATCATAGAATTTGTCTGCAGTTAAATTTCACTTTCATTCAGTCTGCTGCAATTAGACGTTGCAAAAAAATGCATTAAAATGTTGTTTAAAAAATTGCTAAAATCAGCATTTAAACCCCAACTGTGTTGGCCTGACACAGAGCTTGTATTACTGTCGCCGTGTTCCTCGACGGGCCGCTTTGTGTTGGAACAAACACTTTTGTTCATTTTTTTTTCCCCCCGTTGGACCTCCTCTCCCTCTCCCTCCTCCATCTGTTCCCTGTGCTCTGCAGGATCATATCCAGTAACAGGTCGCATATCGTCAAGCTGCCTCTGAGTCGGGTAGGCACCACAGAGAGCTCCCGGGCTCCCCCCCTCTTCCTCAAAGCCTTCCCCAAACAATTGTCTTGAACCCTGAGGCATATGCCCTGGAGATATAAGAGGCTGTTATCCTAATATCCACGTGAACTTAAAACCGTCTGAATATTCGTAGTTGTTTGAGACTTCATAGCGTCAAACATTTTAAGTCATATCTTTAGTCGTAGTTTATCACTGATCAGTGATAATGTTGAGATTTAAAGATCATAAATCATATTTTTGCATTACCAGCGATGCCGCTTCGTCTCATTGGATTGTCGACGCTCAGATCGTCTCTTTTTTCTCTTTGTATATTTCATCATCATTTCATATTTCATCATCATTTAAATCTCTATCTGCCCCCTTTTTTTTTTTTTTTGTTCTTCCTTCTTCACCTCCCTCTGTCAACTCGCCCGTCTCGCCCCCCTCGGGCAGCAACTGAAGTTCATGCACACCTCGCACCAGTTCCTGCTCCTCAGCAGCCCCCCGGCCAAGGAAGCTCGCTTTCGCACCGCCAAGAAGCTCTACGGCAGCACCTTCGCCTTCCAGTAAGTCCGCGCTGCCCTCCGGGCGTGAAACCGAGTCACGCCCGTTCTTACGGAGATTTGATTTATACTATGCCCGTTTCGCATTTAGATTATTCGAGCACATCAGACTCGGGTTCATTCGTAAGGGATCGCCGGTCGTTGCTGTTACCCATAGCGACCGTCGCAGTAATACCGTGATGAGGGCGGCAAAGCAGATACCTTTAACAGTTACTAATGATGACTGATAACACTGTGACGTTTCAAAGTGATTCCAGCAGTACCCATCCACCTCCATGTCAACCCTCTGTATCACACCATCAGATACTGTACGCTGCAACGGCAGAATTTGCTGTGGCAGTGTTTTTATATCAGCGCACCAGACCAGGGGCCGTTCCTCTGGACTTGGACGGCGACCCACATTGCGTCGGTGCCAGAGCACGGAGCCAGTGATATCCGTGAGATAGAGATTTGGTACCGGGGCAGATGGGGCTCCGCCGAACATTTTGGACACTCAGAGCCCATCTGGCTCCTGTTAACACTGGATTACAGCGATTAGTTTTTCCTCTGTTTGCTTATCTTAACAGATCTACAGTATGTATATACTATGTTTTATAGATAGACAGACAGAGACAGATAGACAGACAGGCAGATCAATAGAGAGTTAGATAGATAGATAGATAGATAGATAGATGGATAGATAGATAGATAGATAGATAGATAGACAGACAGACAGACAGATAGACAGACAGATAGACAGACGGAGAGCTAAATAATTGCAAAGTAGCTGCCTTTGGGATTTCTATGACACAAGGGCAGTCAATCAAGCTGGAAACTGGTTTTAATTCACAAAGAAGTCTCTTGAGTCCATCAAAAAAAACAAGACAGTTTTCACACAGTCATGCAAACACGGGGGCGGGGGGTCCAGTGCGGCAAGCTTATGGAACATTTGGATGTACAGTAGTTGTTTTTTACCTACAGTACTTCACACTTAAGGCAATGCATGTGTGCATTTGGGATGTCAAGTGGAAATAATTTCATCATTAGGCGACCCCCATTTTAATCCTGCCTGGACTTTTCCTAAATATTATTATCAAAAATTAATATTAATATTAAAAATATAAATTCCTATTCAGTGCAGTCAGCCGTGATGAGGGGTACGGTCAGGGGGGTAACGTGAGGTGTGTGCTGACGAGTAAAAGGGCCAAAACTTGAGACCGGTATGTCCTTTAAAACACACCTGTGAAAACAAAACCGTACGACGTTGTTATGTGTTTCTGTGTAGCCGCCTCAGGCCGCGGTTGAAGTTGATGAGAGTCGGCTGATGCTCACATGGATCTGATTCTCTGTCCCTCTTCCTCTCTCTCTGCACTTGCTCTAGTGGTTCCCATATTGAGAACTGGCACTCCGTTCTGAGAAATGGACTAGTCAATGCCTCTTATACCAAACTGCAGGTATGTGGCCCCCAGCAGGTGGTTTGCTTGTAAGATGCATCTCCTCTGGATAGTGCGTGCTCTCCAGCAGAGCAGGCCGCTGTCCAGCTGATTCATTTTGACAGTCAACGGATGCCAGATTCCCTTTTTTTCAACTTTGAAATGGGGGACTTAATTGGGCGGGGCACATCAGGAGCTTTGTCCCTTCACAATGGGGGGTTTACTTCCTGTACTTCTTACTTCCTGCGCTGAAAAACAAAGGACCACACCCCACAGCTCTTCCTGTTGTGGATCAAAAGGAGGTTATAGGTCTGTCGCGTTTAGTAGGAATGTCCCTTTAGAGTCGGAAGCGTGAGATGCATCCCAGGCAGTGTTCCTCAAATTTCAAGAAAGCTTTGGGTCAGTCTCGGATATCACAATTGATATTAAAATAAAATAAAAATCAATACAATCACAAATACAAACAGAAAAGCTGAATTTTCAAGTTTAACATGCAACGTTGCTAGTTGTTGTCTAGCCACTTAACACTGCCTTGCTCGGTTGCTCAATTGATGGTACTTCTGGACAAAATAGGTACCTTAAAGGGGTAATCCTCAAGATTATTTGGTTTAAAAAGAATGTCCATATTTTCTACTTTATTTATCTTGCACTTTATAAGAAACAGTCATTCAATGTGTTTGCGTGATCCATGTGCTCTTCTATATGCTGTTTGCATTGTTGGCGGCGGGGTCCACCTTACCCGGCAACAATGCAAAGATCAGGCATGGGTAAGAAGTGAAAGGGAGCGACGCAGAATTTGGACAAAAATAAAACGGAACAACAACCTTGCAATTGCATTTGCAGTTTCTAATGGAATTCTGGTAGTGTAATCCACACGACACCGACGATCTCATGGATCGCCACTTTAAAAGACAGACAGCCTAGATGGTTACCAAGGTGATAGGAGGGACAGGCTGAGAATCCTAACAAATGCGACAGACCCAAACTGCAGAACCTGCTTGGGTGTGAGAAAGCTCTGGGTGTGTCCCGCTGGAAGCCCCCGGGGGTTAACCGCTCAGAGCATCGAGTAGGTCAGGTCCGCGGACGTGGGACTCGAACGTCGACGTGCTCTTAGTAACGTGAGTAGGGATGATGGCGGACGCTGAGAAGGTCAGTAACTACCGTCGCTTTGCATCGGTCTATGACCTGGTTTTGAGTTGACTTAGATCTCTGCCCGGGTAACGAAACGGATCCAAATGTTTTCCGGCGTCAGGGCTGTTTGGATTCTCCAGATTCAATTTCTGCTGTGTTTTTTCGTAAAACCAACGCAGCACAAAAAAAAAAGATTAAAAAAAATTCTAATAATTGTGGTCAATTTTGAATAGTTAGTGAATGTCAATCGTACCTTTGCAATGGTTCAATTTTTATAATGAAGCTTCTTTTGCATCCTTTTCTGCTTTTTATTGTGTTGTTTTTTTTAAAATGTAGATATTTTATTTTGAAGGTTACGATGTGTACCAAACCTTTTAAAGCAGCAGTGTCCGCAGAAACGTCGTGGCAGATTATACAGATGATCCAAAAAATAGGAACAAATTAAGAAAAGCTTGAAACTAAATTCTTCGTGGATGTTTATACTCACTCCGTGACCTGTGATCTGTGTGCTTTTTATACCCTTCCTTTGTTCTCCCGACTTTTTGCATTCTGAAAAAAACTTTGATCTCCGCTCCGCTCACTCACCCTCCCAGCTTCACCTTGAACGCTCACTCCGCTTCTCTTTACTTAATGATTCAGGAGCTAAAACCACCGGCTCTGTCGGCGGACGCCGCCATCGCACAAACCCCTCCCCACCCCCTGCCCCTGTCTGGGTTTTCCTTTTGATCGCCTCCAGACGGGCGATCACCTCGTCCTGACCCCCCTCTGCAGACTCACATTTCACCCCCCCAAAAACCGGAGCCTTTTGTTCCGACTTCCTCCACGTGTGTGTGTGTGTGTGTGTGTGTGTGTGTGTGTGTGTGTGTGTGCGTGCGTGCGTGCGTGTGTCTGTTCTGCACGCCGTCTGCCTGGGACGTGTCCTTGTTGTCACCCGTGTCTCGGGCGCTCTCTCCCGGAGTTGAACTGCAACTGCCGGTCTCCACCGTTATTATTTGCTCCTCATATCGGCGTCATCTTCTTCCGTGTCGTCACGCCCGCTCCCATCTCATCGCCCGCCGGTCCGGACCTCCTGTGCCTGTCTCCTGGAGAAGTTTGGGCTTCCGTCTGCACGCGTGTGTGTGTGTTTGTGTGTGTTTGTGTTTTATACCTTGGTCAAATTATAGTATCTAGTGTCATTTGGATCGACCTGAGTGGGAAAAAAAAGAACAGGAAACACTTATTTCACCAGCCTTATTTTTCCATCGCCGGGAATCAACCCCGACGACGGCATCAGAATCTTTAAAAAAACTGATCCAATCACTCAAGTTGACTCCCAGGGATGAAGGATAAAGCTTCGGTTAAAATATACCCTTAATGTGAATATGTGGACGTTCCGGCTTTCTCTCACTGTGTTGCCAGTTCTGGCCAACATCACCCATTTCAGTGCTTCAAGCTCACTGCTATTCACTTTTACCTGTGACCGAGGTGTGGTAGTGTGTGTGTGTGTGTGTGTGTGTGTGTGTGTGTGTGTGTGTGTGTGTGTGTGTGTGTGGGGAGATGTTTATTTATTCGCTCTCTAGTGACCCTTACCTCCTTCCTAATCTTTTCAACCCAAGCTGCATGGGGCAGCCTATGGAAAGGGCATCTATCTTAGCCCCATCTCCAGCATATCTTTTGGATACTCAGGTAGGAAACGACTCCTTCCTCGCCACCTTTGCCGCTCACCCCGTCTACCTCCGTTTTGGTTGAGTCCACTCCCGTGTTTGACATTTCCATCATGTGGGTGGTGTCCATGCTTTCCGGGTGTGGTGCTGCTGTGCTGTTATGTGTGTGTGTGTCTAACTGAGTGGGGACCATGGACCGTTTGGGCCTTCCTCTTTGAGTCTGTGCCTTGGCTTCCGTACGACACTTTCAGACGTGTCTTCGTGAGGTGGATGGCACTCACTTGATCGAGTGCTGTGTGTGTGTGTGTGTGTGTGTGTGTGTGTGTGTGTGTGTGTGTGTGTGTGTGCGCGTGTGTGTGCGTGTCTGTTTGTGTCGATGGAATGCATTGAGGTTAAACCGTCGCCGATGTTGAGTTTGACGCTCAGTTGGGTATTGTTTTTTTTCTAATAGGAAAGACTCTATGGCTCCATGTGGACCAGGCATTCATTCTCCCGTCTCTGTTTGTAATTCTTTGTCAGCAGAGTTGCCGGTGGCTAGGTTTTATTTTCTACTTCACTATATAGAGCTTGGTGATACTGACAAGGAGATTGGCTGCTTAATCTGGAAGCTGCCAAACCGGCACTTGGCAGATAAATCCCACGCATTCCGGTGGCTCAAAGCAACATATATGACTCGTGTTTTTAAGTTATTATTGTTATTTTTTAAATAGCGTCATCATGGCTAGCAATAACTAGTTATTAACAAACTTTAATTCCCAAAATTTAATATACAACATTTTGTTTCATAAGATATAAGGGGAACACTTTATTATTCCCCTGGGGGGAAAGTCAGGAAATTCAGGAACCCCCCCCTGTCGCATCCTGCATTGCCACCTGGTTGATAAGAGAATTCTCAGTAGAAGAACCGTCCTGCGCTGGGGTTCGGTGGAGATAAGCCCCAGCCGTGATAAGATCCTGTTCTGATTGATCCTGATTGATGCTTTCCACCCGGTGCTGCGCAGGGATGGGGAAGGGACAGCACCGCATGCCCACCAAAGATGAACTGGTGCAGCGCTACAACCGCATGAACACCATTCCACAGGTAAACACACTTGGACACAGACCCGGTCAATACAACAGATTCACACATATATATATATATATATAATACAGCTTTTGGAGTAACTATGACATGTCCAGTGTATGGATGAGGATACTTATTCTAATATCTGTTCTGATTTTATAATATACATGTATGGGTTATTTTTTTTTGATGTTCTGTGTATGTGAAAGAGAACTCCACACCTTGTGCTTACCGTCCAAACAGAAACAGGTTGAAAACTGGGTGTGTGTCCAGTGAAGACATATAGAAACACGTCAAGCCTGCTCCATGAAGCCATAAAGAACATTTTTGCAGAAATAGTCTTGTTGCTGTAGTTGCTTTCTCCCCTTCTTCTGGGACTTCTTTTGGGTTTTGAAGAATTTTCTTCCATGTTCTTCCCCGTCCCAAAGAGGAATTGATCGGGTGGCACTGTCATATCGCCCCATTAATGAATAAAAGTGATGCTTTTAAGCCGTTACCACCAAATTGACGGCCCATTAAATGCCAGTAAAAGGTCATGAGACAAAGTACAGGACTGCACAGTGGAGCACAGATATAGTATAGTTGGATGAAGTAAGACAGGCGATAAAAAAAAAAAAGAAGATAAAGAAACAAACGGCAGCTCTACTCTATCTCTGCATTATTTCTGGGCCGTTGTGGCGACGATCCCCGGGCGCTTGCGTGCCCTGTTTGCTTCCGGCCGTTGGTTAAACACGAAATGACACGTTATCTGCATTTGCGCCGCGATAGTTCTGTGACTGCAAATCGAGTGTAAATAACACGTCGGCGCCGCGCGTGTCTCTTCTCAACAGAGTCGCCCGATACAGTCGAGGTTTCTTCAGAGTCGAAATCTGAACTGCATCGCTCTGTGTGAAGGTAACCACAGTCTGGCTCTAAGACCAAATAGTGGGAAAGAAAAGTCTGTAAACCACTGATAACATTAATATTGCATTTATTGTTTAACATAAGGGTTGCAAATAGATCTACAATCCTGACAGCTGCTATTTGAAAAAGAACCACATACTGTAGTCACCGGGTTGTGCCTACGCCTCTTTTCACACACTCTCCCTTTACCTCGTTCTGAAACAGTGATCACCTCGAAGGACCTGCAGAAACACGGCAACATCTGGGTGTGTCCCGTGTCCGACCACGTCTGCACACGCTTCTTCTTCGTGTGAGTAATCTTGTGGTTTTTCCGTCCTCCGCGCAGATGCCACGGGTCTTAGTCATCCTGCTTCCACTGTTTTAACTGTGATTATAAAAACCCCGGAACAGCCATCAAGCCCATAAACACATTCTTTATGGGTGGTGCAATGATGTCAATGGGCAGGAACAAAGTATTCATAATCACTGCGAGGACCATTCTGGAGGGTGTTATGGTTTTTAGGAATTGTCTGTCAGCGGGCGGATATTGCGGCAAGTAGCGGGATAGCGAAACAATAAAACAGTGCGATTGTTAATGTTTTGCTGGAGCGCCCTTCAAAGTGACTTTGTCGTTTTCCTCGCCACCCTCTCCCTAAAATTATTCCTTTATGGTAAAAATTAATGCGGAACGCGCACCGTCTCTCGTCATCGTTTCGTTAATTGGGGGGCTTTATTGGAGCTGCGATACCGTTTTTTTTTCTTTTTTTTCTTGAGATAAACCAGGTAGAATTGAGCTCAATCTGCCTGACGTCGCCTGCTTGTGTGACTCCCAAGCCCACGCCTGGCAACACTCAGCTATGAAACTGCGATCTGAAAACCGAGCCGCTTGTACGTCTCACCCCCTGTGTTAGTTTGAGTGTTATCGAGTTGGAATTGTGAGATATATCATTTGGGGAATGTTTGAAAGGGCCTAACAGCGTAAATATTTGTGCCAAAAAACAGCATGAGGTTATTGACAGTGACCGGTTTCCTGTGGCCATTTGGATACCCATGACGTCCATGAGACAAATTGTCAACTTGCTCTCGGCACTACTTCACAACAGTCATTTTAAGAATTTGGAAAATGGAAAACCCGCTTCAAAACGTCTCTGGCTCAAAAAAACTATTCTGTCAGCATTTACATCTCTCAATTATTTGTACATATAATAACTATAAATAATAATAATTATATAATATAATATAATAATTGACGTCACGCGTCACATTTATGTGCGAACTAAGGAAATCCGCTCACGGAACAAGAGCACAAAATGGGCTTTTCAATTACGGCACCAAAGAAAACACAAAAATGAAGCCGTCAAAAGAGTCAACACGGATAAGATTGACTGAGGCTCCCTCTCTAATCTCTGGCTTGGTTAAACATTAAATTGGACAAATGGAGGTGAAGGGAATGAATTTAAATCGCCCCAGGTGATGCACCGGATTAAAATGGACTCCTCCGCTCCAAGAAAAAATGAACGGGCAAAGAAATTGGAACCGATGTCCCAAAAAAAGTCGAGCTCCTCCGTTGTCGCGGACTGACTCTCCCGGCACCTTGTTCCGCTCAGGTACGAGGACGGCCAAGTGGGCGACGCCAACATCAACACCCAGGAGCCCAAGGTCCAGAAGGAGATCATGCGTGTGATCGGGACCCAGATCTACTCCAGCTAATGTCGGGAGCCGCTCCTTTCCACGGTGCAGCCAGAAAAATAAAGGACGGACGGACGGACGGACGGACGGACGGACGGACAGACAAACAGACACGGCGTTTGGGACGACGTCAGCCCTGCATGACAGGCTGAGTAGGAGTATTTGAGCACATTATCTATTTTTTATTTTTTTATTATTATTATTATTATTATTATTATAATTATTGTTATTCTTCTTATTATTATGGCCGCTCTGATTCTTCTATTTGTTCCTCACCTCTTCTGTTCTGAGAATGGAGAGAAGGCACGGTGTGGTAACCTTCGCTCGGGTTGCCAGGTTTGACGTTGCTGCGGCTTTTCTCTGTAAAATAAACTGCTTCAGCGGGATATCGGACACGGCGGGGGGGGGGGGGGGGACGGTCTCTGGAATCAAACACATCGATGCGCACGCACGCACACACACACACACACATCCATGGAAAACGCACTCAGACTGACACACGCACACACACATTCATATCCTTTCCGGCCCTGCTTTCTCATTTCCTCTCCGTTCTTGTCCGAGCGTTCTCTATTTTCTTTTATCAGTCGTGCTTTTATGGATCCCTTTGGGGCGATTTATCTCTCTTTAGAATTTCTCTTTGTGAATATCTTAAAAAAAAAAAAAAAAAAGAAATCATTCCAAATGGTAATTAGATCCCTTTGTGGTTGTGGATGGATACATATAGGAGTTTGTCCTCTCATTGTGTTTGGCAGAAGCATTATCTCAGTGTTCCGTTTATTTAATATTCTTTGGCTAATGACATGTATTAGGTTCCGTGTTGCGTTTATCTGAGCGAGGGCGGGCATCGCTCCCTCTCTGGGTCCCGGCTTTGCTGGATGGATGGATGGATGGATGGATGGAGGATTCCCAGCATCCAATAAGTAAACGTGCAGCCCGAACACTGAGCTCGAGACTTTCTCGTCCGTCAATAACGTCTCTTTTTATTTGTGCCATATTTGAGTATATCGCTGCCAAACTGCACTTTTTTCAAAACACCATATCCCGGCTTCTTTCGGATAAACGAGAACATATTTGAAGGCCGGCTTCTCAAAATAAAAACGTTTTGTTTTTATTTTTGGAAAGCGTTTACGTCGGCCTGAGAGGTCCCCCCCCCCCCCCCCCGCAGCAGTTCACCTCTTGCAAGTCACTGTTTTTCCGGTCTCTCTCTCTCCCTCACTCTCCCTCTCTGTCGCTCTTCACAAAATAACTGAGAATTATAGAAAGCTATTTGAAACCATTCACCCGCAGTGCGACGGAGGCGAGCTCACGCACCTCAGCAGAACCCTCTGGACGCTGGGTCTCCTGGATGGTTCGGCCCTGAGGAATGCCAACTTTGTACCGTTGACGCAGTTTATCGGCTTATGTACTGTATGCATGTACCGTGTGTGTGTGTGTGTGTGTAAAGACGTACGGGTGGACGTCTGGGTGGATGGAGGCGCGGATGTGCCGTACGTACGTATATGGATTTGTATTTTCTTGACATTATACTAGACATTGCACTTATTCGACATCCGCCTGAACGGGGAGGAACAGAAACTGTACTCTGATCGGCGGTGGAAGGAGTTTTAAAATACACAAAAGGATTACGGGAGTCACCGGATGTCCATCCGCCTCGACGTGGCCGCGCGGGGACGGCGCTCACCGGGAAACGAACTGTCCGAGCGCCGGACGGAAGCCAAAGGAGGTGAATGGAGGCCGGACCATGAATAAATGGGGACACCGGAGACGTTGTCGGATGACGTACTTGCCAGAGAGAGGTGCCCGCAGACAGTCGGCTTGTTCCGCAGAGCTTAATTCGGGTGTGGGCGGGGGTTACTCTCAAAGGCCTTAACCCCCCCCCCCCCCCCCCCCCCGGCACCCCTGAGACAGTGCGGAGTGATGTCATTATTAATGCCTGGTTCTCCCCCGCCTGTGCTGGGATACTGTATCAGAACCAACCCCTCTTTTTTATTTTTCTCTCTTTCTTTTTGTTTTATTTTCCTGCTCGCTCCCTCTCTCTGGTGTCGTCTCGAAGGTGATGATCACGGTGACGACGATGGTTATTGTTATGCTGATGTTTATGATGATGATGATGATGATGATGATGATGATGATGATGAACGTCTATGATGAAAGAGGGGAAATTAATAAAGACGGATTTTTGCACAATTTTAGATACAGCGCTGCTTTTTCTTTGATGTCCGGGGAATACTGACCATGTTGCTGCCGGGGGAGGGGGGCGACGTTGCCGTTCCTGCACTGTTTGTCAACGGCGCAAGAATATGGAAAATACGAATGTCAAACAATGTATCTTCAATAATTGAACCACCACTTTCCTATAAATAATGCACGTGCGCTGATCATTTTTAATGGAAATATTCATGCGATCAGTTCATTTGGGAGGACGAGGAGTCGTTGCCGGGATGAATGGTTCTCCCTTTTTTAACCAGCAGGTGGTGTCACTTCCACAGGAACACCCTGGGGCAGTCGGGCTCTTTTATCATCACTTTGATCAAAACATTATATAAATAACCTTGTTATCAAATCCATTATGATTGATTTCACATGCATGATTACTATAACTATTTAAAACCTGAAATAGTTATAGTAATCTGGCGTGTGAAATCAATCACAACCCATTGATGTATCACGGTCTGGGTCCTGATCCAGGTCCTAAATAATAAGAATGGGGTCAGCAGATAATTTCCTCTCCAAAATGAGCCTGCTCTTAGTCTGCCCTGCCCACGTGTAGTAGCCCCGCCATGGATACGCTTAAGTCGTGACAGATCTTCCTTCAGCTGCTGTTGCCTTCGATGCATCGCATTAAAACCCAATGAAATCCGACATCGCTCAGTTTGAACCCTTTGCAATGTTAAATTGATTGCCAACCTGGGGTGCCAGACCCCCACAGGTAGTCACCATAGATTGCAGGGAGTGCAAGGCCTTGGACGCTTTGAGGCATGCGCTTCCTAATCGTCAATATGGGTTCAGAAATGTGCATTGGTATAAGAATAGTGTAGCACATAAGTATTGTGCCTTTTAAATAGGATCTGTGGGGGAAAAATAGGTTTGGAACCATTGATCTCGATGAGTTCAAGCCTTGTCTTTAATCGCTATACCACTGTATCGCCAGCAGGGTGCACTGCCGCCTCAAATAGTAGTTCATAACTTGTTGACTAACCATTCACCCATTCTTCACCACTCTCTGTCCCTACTCTTTTTTTGTTGTTGTTGTTGTTTGTCCCTGCATGCGATCCATCTTCCTCTCTCTGCCTCCCTCTCTATTTGATCGGGGCGAGCTGAGTGCCGGCACACAACTCCTCATCCCCGCAGATCACCGGTCTGATGGCTGTTTTGGCACACAGGACCCTGTGTGTGCACGACAAGTGTGGAGCTTGTGGAGAATGGGCATCACCACGGGCCACGCTGAAGCACCCCTGGGAGAAATGAAGGGCACTTTATGTGTGTATTATGTGGGGATGGTACAGTAATTGGGTCCCCACCCGTCCATGCTGACCCATTTAACTGTGTCCGTGGCCAGGCCCTCGTACTGATGTGTTTATGTATTTGCGACTGGCGTGTGATGTGTTTGGTTCACATGGTTACTTGGATCTCCGAGATGCAGCCCTCATGTTGGACATGCCCCCGCGGTTTGGCTCTGTCCAGCCCCTGCATCGCCAGCTGGCTGGGGTTTGACGGCAGAAAAACATTCGTGGGTCCACTTTAGGACCGAGGCCCTTCATTGTGTAATGCAAGCAACGGCCGATAGGAGGAGCTCTGGTGTCGCTTTAAGCTGGAGCGAGCCTGTAATAACCATTAATAATAATAGCCTTTGTTTGTATAGCATATTTCATACACAGCACAAGCTCAAAGTGCTTTACATTAATACAAGGCAATCAAAGAGAAGAGAAAAAGCAAACAAATAAGAATAACTCATATGAAATTATACTTCATTTCAGTTTTGGGTCATCAATTAAGACGGAGATATTGACGGATCGCGATCGTTTTTCCCCCTCTCTTATTATAAATCTTTAACTACGCCGAGCAATTCTCAAACAATCCAAAAAAAACCCAAAACAAAACATACCCAACACGTAAACACGCAGATGCAGATAAAAAGGTGTTATGGGTAAACACACTTGGACAGGGACACGGCAACAGGCTCTCACACACACACACACACACACACACAGTCAGGTTAAACACGTGTTCACGCCGCACACTT
>NC_137190.1:10866968-10869468 GCF_960531495.2 Zeus faber | reverse complement strand
CCTGAGTTGTGGTTTGGTCCCGGCCGGCCTGAGGAGTCGGGCTGCGGTCAACGTGTTGTCGGCCTCCCTTACCGTTCAATTACCCTCTGTAATCTGACAGGAGCCCCGTGGCCTGGGTGTGTGTGTGTGTGTGTGTGTGTGTGTGTGTGTGTGTGTGTGTGTGTGTGTGTGTGTGTGTGTGTGTGTGTGTGTGTGTGTGTGTGTGGGTGTGCGCGTGCGTGCGTGTATGTGTGTGTGTCTGTCTGTCCTCTGGCTTACTTTCTGCTTTCCTTCTATATACTGTACATATACTGTATGATACTGTGTGTGTGAGCCTGTACTATACAAACAGAAACTTTTTTTTTAACCTAAAATTTATATTTTATTGTTATTTGTGTCTTTTTTAATGTATTTCAGTGTCTTTTTTTCATGTAATCTCCTGATTTCACTTGAATAAGGAAATTATTCAGGTGAAATTATTAATTATTGGATTATTCACAATAGAAAAGTCTGTGGACTATTGAAATTGTATATATACTGCATATACAGTATAATATATATATATATTATACTGTATGTGCAGTAAATATTGTGTGTCATCAATTTTTTTATGATACTGTTGAGTTTGTGTCCTTAAATGTTTTGTCACACTTATGGGATTCTCCTAGCTCCAAGATTCTCTCCTAGCTCCTAGAGTGTCTCCTAGCTCCTAGCTCCGAGACTGTCTCCTTGCTCCTAGACTGTCTCCTAGCTCCTAGGTTCTCTCCTAGCTCCAAGACTATCTCCTAGCTCCTAGATTCTCTCCTAGCTCTTAGACTCTCGAGTGGCTCCTAGATTGTCTCTTGACAACCAAAACTGTCTCCTAGCTCCCAGCTTCCCGTCCTCCTCCTCCTCCTCCTCCTCCTCCTCCTCCTCCTCCTCCTCCTCCTCCTGCCGGGCAGAGGAAGGTCTTCTCCTTCTCCTCAGATCTCTGTCCACGTCCCGCTCTATCCACAGGCGAACGGAGGAAGCATGAAGCGACGTGTCTGCCCTCCACATCCTGCAGCGAATAGTCCAGGACAACGCTGAGTGTCCTCCCCTTCTCCTCTCCCATCGCTCTTGTCCTCTGATCGCTCTCTCTCTCTCTCACTCCCCCCTTCTCTATCTCTCTGTGTCGTCACCTCAATCTTCATCTGCCCTCGCTGACTCGCCGTCTATCCACCCGTCTCTCTCTCTCTCTCTCTCTCTCTCCCTCTCTCTCTCTCCCTCTCTCTCTCTCCCTCTCTTTCTCTCTACACCATCTGCCTTCATCTCTCTCGCCCCTCTCTTCACCAAAACTCTGTTTCTCACTCCTTCACTGAAAGCATTTCTTTTGATTTTGCCGTCTTTCTCTCTCCTTTCACACCTCCCCATTCCTCTCCTAGTCCTTTGCAGTCTCTGTCTCGCATCCCCTGAATGCTTCCCTTCTTGAGCATCATGCGCGATCTCTCCCTCTTTGCCTCTCTCTCTCCCTCTCCGTCCCTCTCCCGTTCTGGTCCTCTTCGTTCTCTCTCTCTCTCCTCGTCTCTTCCCCTCCATTCCTCTCCTTGCAGTTTTTTCCTCCCTCCCTCTTTCTCTCTCCTGTCTCCCCCCCCCCTCTCTCTCTCTTTCTCTCTCTTCATTCCTCTCCTAGTCTCTCAGTCCTTTCCCCTCCCTCCCTCTCTCTCCTGTCTCCTCTCTCTCTCTCTCTCCTCTCTCTCTCTCGCTCTCTCTCTCTCTCCATTCCTCTCCTAGTCCCTCAGTCCTTTCCCCTCCCTCCCTCCCTACCTCCCTCCCTCCCTCTCTCTCCTGTCTCCCCTCTCTCTCTCTCTCTTTCTCTCTCTCTCTCTCTCTCTCTCTCCATTTCTCTCCTATTCTCTCAGTCCTTTCCCCTCCCTCCCTCCCTCCCTCCCTCTCTCTCCTGCCCCCCCCCTCTCTCTCCATTCCTCTCCTAGTCTCTCAGTCCGTTCCCCTCCCGTCCTCCCTCTCTCTCCTGTCTCCCCTCTCTCTCTCTCTCTCTCCATTCCTCTCCTAGTCTCTCAGTCCCTTCCCCTCCCTCCCTCCCTCTCCGACGCCCCTCTGCAGCGTGGCGGTTAGCTCTCTCTCTCTGCTGACCTGAGGAGGGCTGACATTCGGAGGCCGGTCCCCCGCCTGCAGCTCTGACATTTCAGCCAGACTTTGATGGTGCCTTTGAACAGAGAGATGTGTGGAGCGAAGAGCTGCCTGTCTCTCAGCCCCTTCCCTCCGCCCGCTTCACTCAGAGTAAGATGTACATACCCTGCGCACGCGCGCACGCACGCACCCGCACGTAAGCGCGAGTACGCCCACATGCAGGCTTGCATGCACACGCATATGCTCACATCGACAAATGCACGGTTGCGTGTGTGGACATACAAACCGTGTGCACACACTGTGTGTACACATGCACACTGTGTGCACACACACACACTCCCCAGTGCTTATGTGCTCTCACTCAAAGCCCATAAAGGCAGGCACAGACACACAAACACAGATTGGGAATCGA
>NC_137190.1:10811968-10861968 GCF_960531495.2 Zeus faber | reverse complement strand
CCGCCCCCCCCCCCCCCCCGACGGTGACATTTACGGTTCCTCCCGTCGCGGTTGACCGTCCACGCGGACTGTTTGTGTTATCGTTTGCCGGGCGTTTGTTCCCCTGTTATGAGTCAGGCTATCCCTAACATAAGGGAGGGTGTGAAGGATGCACGGTGTGAGGTTTGTGTACGCTGCGTCTGAGGTGTGAGGGAAGACTGAGAGGCTTTTTTTGGGGCGCCGCCGAGATTTAAGCGACGAGCCGAAACTGGATTTATCCAAAGTTACTCTGCAAGGCCGGAGTGGAGAAGTCCCCGTAGTGCCTCGTACTTTATTGTGGACGGCATTCAATGTCTTCGCTTGTTAGCAATCTTCACATTTGGCCCCCCTTATAATTAAAGAAAAACCCGCACCACCACTCAAAATGAAGACATCATCGGAACACAGAGAAAAAAAAAAAGTTAATTTTCCCGTCGCCTGAGCACAGAAAATGTATTAATTCTGTACCTTATATACGCACAACTCTAAGAATTTAATTTCTTGGGCAGGTGTCACAATCGTGCAAAAACCTTTTCACAGAGTGTACAGAAAGCTCACGATTGGTTCTTGCTCATCGGAACAAATTGTTCATTAACTGCGGGCCTAATGCTCTAACAAATGTTCCTGGAACGTTGCTGTGGAGGTCCACACGAGGATGGAATTAAGCTAATCAAATAAGCCTCCAGTCAGGTCCTATCAGACAGCTCCAGACTGCAGCAAATGAGCCCACGTCGCAAAATTTACATTTCACTTCCCCCCCGGGGGGACAGCCAGGGTCCCACCTCACCCCCCCCCACCCCACCACCACCACCACCATTACTTTCCTCCCCCCCAATAAGCATCTGGCTCCGGGAGAAAGACAAGGGGGATGCAGGCGCTCCCGGCCACGCGGCGCCGCGGCTCCCTCATCGCTCCCTCGCTGCTCCTCCACTGCCTCCTACTTCTGATGAGTGAGGGGAAGAAAATAGAGAGGAAGACTGCAGGGGAAATATTTGTTGTTGTGGCTGCATGGAGTGCCACTCAGTTCCCAAGAATGAAGGCCGGGCATATTTGCGCAGCTGCCCATTGTCTCTGAGGCATTAAGATGGTGTGTGTGTGTGTGTGTGTGTGTGTGTGTGTGTGTGTGTGTGTGTGTGTGTGTGTGTGTGCGTGTGTGCGTGCGTGCGTGCGTGCGTGCGTGCGTGCGTGCGTGCGTGCGTGTGTGTGTGTGTGCGTGTGTGTGTGTGTGCTCCCAGGGGTTTGTGTTTGTCACTGCATTTGTACTGGATGAGGTGTTCCCAACCCAATCCATGCATGTGTGTGTGTGTGTGTGAATGTGTGTGTGTGTGTGTGTGCGTGCGTGTGCGTGCGTGCGTGCGTGCAGGAAAGTAGAGTGCGTCCGGGGAGGGGGATCCATCTGTCACACACTTTATCAGAATAAAGGCAGAAACAAGAAAGATCAAGCGACTGCTTGAGAGGAGCGATGGGGACGACGGGAAGACGGAGCCAAACCGATGCCGCCGTGCGCAAGTCGTCGCGGGTTTGCGACGCAGCGCTCCCATTCTCTCCGCGCGTGGAATTTATAGCCGCACCTGACCCCGTATCCGCCCATTAAATACCCAGCCCTTGAAGGCACAACCGGCCCGATCCGCACGAAATAGATGACGGACCCGAACCGCAAACCCATCACTCATAGGCTTCTGTATTTTTCGAAATATAAATTCAAAGTCTTCAAGGTATCATTGGCGTCATTATGGTCCCCAAGGACGATTTGAAAACTCCCCTCTCATCAATTTGCTCTTAATATACGCCATTTTTCAAATGTATTATGAGTTATCAAAGTGGAACTGACGCGGGCTTCGCTTGTTTCCACCGAACCGAGCCGCGGGTCTCAGGACGGATCTTAAACCCGACCAGACGCAGCCCTCTGACCTCCAGTGTCCCCTGCTGAAATACATATACAGTATATATTGTTTGTACTCATCGGGATGATTCTGAATTCGCTAGAGGAACTGTTTTTCGGGTTTCCTAATTTTTGAGTGAGACCCAAGAAATCGACCTTGAATTGACTGATTTGATTGATTCAACGACCGCGGCCCGACCGGCTCTCTCCTTGGATGTGAAGTGGACATTAAAATAAGCTGGTCCGCAAATGTTAAAGGTTTTCGCCGTCTTCCATCTGGTCCCCTTCCCTTCTTTGGCGTCCTTCAAAGGCACGGGCCGCTTTATTTACCCCCCGTCCCCGTCCCCGTCCCCGCCGAGGCTGGAGGTTGCCACCAAGCAACTGACCAAACAGGGACAGGAAGTGGCCGTGGCCAGTCAGTTCCCAGGCGTGGCGTCCTTGAATTCCAAAGAATCCCATTTTTCAGGCTTTGATTGGGGCGTGCTCCGGCGTGCTCCGCAACGTGGCCCCGGTCCCCGCGTCCCGTCGGAGGGGCCACGAGTTGCTAAACGGCAACTTTAGCTCTAATTAACCGCGGTGACGTGCTGGGTCGGTGAAGTATCGCCCCCCGTATTTGAAAAAGGAAAAACGAACGGCGGAAACCACGGGGAAGCAGAGATAAAAGAGAACAAAACAACTGAACTTGTCAGTGATCCCGAGGAAGGAATAAAAAATAAAAAATAAAAAAAATAAAAATAAAAAGTGGAACATTTTGTTAAAGCAAATATGATGTTTTGTAAAGCCTGCTGGGGTTATGACAGGAAGCAGTCTAAAACAAATACCGAAGAGGATTTTGTGAGATGAGGGCTTTGAGGATATTTACCGCACTCGCGCACACGCGCACACACACACAAACAGGCACGCGCGCGCGCACACACACACACACACACACACACACGCACACACACGCACACACGCGCACCCATGAACACAGTCGCAGTGTGAGCTAGAAGGATGTCAACCCTTTTGCAACCTGCTCCCCGCTCTAATGCACCGAGGTTAACTCCGTGGCGGAGGTTGTTTTTCTTTCTAAAAACTGAAAACGATGCTGCCGCAGTAAAACCCTTAAGGACACCGTCGCCTCCTAAGTGTAGTGTTATGCACCGCGGTCCCTGCGTCATCCGTTCAGATTGTCTCCGCCTGGCTCGCCTCCTGGTTTCAGCGGCAGACCAGACGAGTCCGTATATCATCACTCGGCCCCGCTGGAACCGAACCTCCCCTGGAAACTGCGTTGATCGTGCACATAATGCAAAACGTGCGATGCAGTGATCGCTCCGGGAATTTGCGACACTGTAAACCCGAGAATTGACACCGATTCGACCAGTCCCCACATTATTTGCGAGGGTATTTTTTTTTTTCTGACTCCTGCCTGGCAACTGGCCAGTGCTGACAGGCGACTTTTTTTGGGAATGCCAACAAAGCGATCCCTTTTACCGTGATCACATGACCAAAGTAACTGATCGTGCAGAGCTATTTCCGAATGTTTGTTTTTTTTTCCACGAGATTTGGGGGTAAACTTGTACACCTTTAATTATTACGCTGGAAAAGCATGAAAATCAATTTTTGTCAAAAGTTCAGTGAAGTTGTGCTATTGAATACTTTTTTATTAAAGAAATAACCAGCAGGATACATGGGATCCAGAGAAATGTGTCCCCAATGTCATTTATATTGTTCCGTGGAGACCTAATTCTGATTAAAGTCAGGGTTGTAGCTTCTTGTCAATGTTTGTCTTGTCTCCATTTATAAACTGATGAGTTGAATCTGTCAGTTATTGATCCCTAAAGTACGAATGGTTGAACATATAACGCACATCCAAAGCTACCGCGATGGCGGGAATGTACGCAACAATATCCACAAATGTAAAAAAAGATTCAATAATCATTCCTAAAACCACATCCATTAACCAAAAGTCCCCTGGAGCCGACGTTCCGGGGCCAGTGTCCTCACTGCATCCAGCTCTCCTGCGTCCTCCATCGCTCATCATGACGTCATTGCCTAAAACAAATGCTTCCGCCGGACTCACTCGATCATTTTCTTAAAAACGAATCTCGCATTACTGAACCCATCGTCCTTCCTTCTTCGAGCGCTCGGGCTTTCCCTGGCACTGTCCAAATCAATTCTGCTTCCTCTCTACGCCGCTCTTCATGTTATTCTCAGGATGTGGAGACGTTGATTCCAGCTGCTGCGTGGGCGCGTCGGCTCCGACCCCTGACCCCTGAGCGCTGGCTGCTCATAATGTGGGCGATCTGAGAATTTGCCGTCGTTCTCCTTTTTTTGTACTTTTTCAAACTCGCTCCGGATGAGCCCGTCAGCTTAATGCCTACAATGAGAATTGCAACGCCGCGTTTGGATTTCCTTTGCGACGACACATGCCCACGGCGCCCGAATACAGCGGGAGAAAAGTGAAGTGATCCCTCTGCTCTCGCAAGTCAAAGTAGTACTTGAAAGAAAAAACTCTTTATAAACAGTGTCAGGTTTTTTTTTTTTCCACCGCTACTAGTACTTTGTAATTCAGTGCAAGCCGTTATTCACAGACACCCTAACACCTGTGGCTCTACCGATCTACTTCTGCTCGTAAAGTATCATCAGAGAGGTCCCCCCCCCATGCACATGCACCGCCTGGGAATCGAACCCAGGTCACAAGAACGGGACTCACGCCCGATACCACTACACCGGCCACGCGAGGTCTCGGCTGGGGTTCACAGTACGCCATGAATCACCAGGTGAGCTGATCTAAGATGTGATTTGGTTGAATTATACTTCCCTTCTTCCCATGACCCACCCTGGCTGAAATAGAACATCAACAGAAGTCAATCACACGTTTCCTGCTTGACTGTTCACAGTAAGGAGGAGTTCTAAAAAACATCACCCGGTTGTGCTTCTCGGGGGCTTCAGTTTCTTGTCCTTAAAGGTCTCATATTATGCTCCTTTTTCAACAAGTTCATATGGCGTCTCTGAGGTCCCCAAAACATGTCGGTGAAGCTTTTTTTTGCTGAAAATACCACTCACATTATGCATTCTAACCATTCTAACCATTCTAACATGCCTCTGCGCCCCTCCTGTTCTCGTCAGGCTGTTTCTGTGTGTGTTAAATGCAAATGAGCTGCTGCTCACCACACACCGCTCCGGAACTGTTTGTGGCTTGGAAGAGGGGGGGTGCTCTCTCCCGCCTCACAGGGTAAGTAAGAAAAATGACAATCAGAATCAGAATCAGAATCAGAATCGTCTTTATTGCCAAGTAAGTTTACACAAACAAGGAATTTGTCTTGGTGTTCGGTGCACACATGAAACATAAATGTAAAACAACAAGTAAAATATTGGTGAAATATATAAGCATATGAAAACTAAGCTGTTTTTGTTGTTTTTTTTGTTATTTTTTTTGCTGTTTTTTGTTTTTTAAATAAAGCTGTACAGTTTGTGCAGGAATGTGCAAATGCTCAGTATAAAGTGTAACAGGATGTGCAATGTGCACAAGTAGTGGTATTTCACCGGCGGCCGAGGCCTCCCACTTGATTACACCCTGCATGTCTCTTCACAGTGCCAAATCAATATGTACTGTATATATATCACTATATATCACTATATATCACTATATACTGTATATATATATGACTATATATCGCTAAATATCACTATATACTGTATATATATCACTATATATCAATAGAAACACATAGTATTTATTTCTTTATTTATTTATTTTTTGGGGGGGGCCGAGCAGCGGAGCGGAGATCCTGCCGTCAACATTTCATAAAAAAAATTTTTTTAGAAAGGTTAAAAATACGGGAGATTTATGGGAAAATATCTAAACGGGATGACAGCGAGAAAGAGGGTAAAATACGGAAGAATCCCCGGAAAAGCGGGAGGGTCGACAGGTACGCCTGAAAAACGGCAAAAGAAACACACAGCGCTTAGATCTCCCCTCGTCTGTAGGTTCGTCAGTCGTACAGTTGCGATTCCTCTTTCTGTTAGAAGATTTGTGCTGGTCTGTGCAGCCAACCACAGGGCAGTTCCCACGCTTAGCTCTGAGCTTCGACATAACACAAGAGGGTCTCGTAGTTCTCAAGCGAGGGGAGGTAACGCAGATGGGGGGCGGTTCAAATTCGAGCCACGCCCCCTCCCCACTTGACATAGGAGGGGGAGGCCAATCTGAGTGGCTTGTTGAATCACGTGATATCCGACCGAGGCACCCCGCAACCATCTGGCTGGGTTGTTTTATTTAGCAGCTTGTGTGTTCGTAGGCCCATCAGAGACCAAATGTATGTGAGCAAGCAATGGAGAAAGTGTTTTTTCTTCATAATATGGGACCTTTAATAAGCGACCATCATGATACTGAGCTCAGCAGTGTTCAGCGTTCCGGTTCCTTATGGATTACGCTGCCACGATAAATGGCTCTCGCAGATCATTAAAACAGTTCCTGTGTTTGTGACTAGTTGTTTATGATCAAAAGGTTGCCAACCGTCACTCACCGGCGAATGTAGTCATTTTCAGCAAAAAAATATACTCATTATCCCGAGGCTACGGCAGGTTCTGTTTTAGGGCCACTGTTTAAATCATGAAGCTCATCGTTAGATATTTCTTTCTCTGTTTTAAATATGTAATTCCTGTCCTTGATCACTGGAAGCTTTTTATTTACCCGATATTTTGCTGCCAACTATAAGGCGATGCGGTAGGTTGCTGAATTCCCAATGTCCCATGTTTCCTCAGCATACAAATAAGAGGCAACAATACATGTGATTATGCATTATGCATAAGTACATGTTGCTAACATTATGTTCTTAATGTTTAGTATGTTGCAATGTTGTTTGTGTAAGCGCTAATGTGCCAACTCTGTCCTGTCTTTTGCAATGTAAGTAAAAAGTGTGTTTGAATAAGAGATAAGACATGCAGCGGGAGAGGATAAGAATATGGCACCGCTTCATATATTATTCACTCAACATGTTGAGGGAACATACGGCTGAGGGAACATGGGGCCCTTGAACATAGATACTGTCTATCTATCTATCTATCTATCTGTCTGTCTGTCTGTCTGTCTGTCTGTCTGTCTGTCTATCTATCTGTCTGTCTGTCTGTCTGTCTGTCTGTCTGTCTGTCTGTCTATCTATCTATCTATCTATCTATCTATCTATCTATCTTTCTATCTATCTTTCTATCTATCTATCTATCTGTCTGTCTGTCTGTCTGTCTGTCTGTCTGTCTGTCTATCTGTCTATCTATCTATCTATCTATCTATCTATCTATCTATCTATCTATCTGTCTGTCTGTCTGTCTGTCTGTCTGTCTGTCTATGTATCTGTCTGCCTATCTATCTATCTATCTGTCTGCCTATCTATCTGTCTCTCTGTCTGTCATCTGTCTATCTATCTATCTGTCTGTCTGTCCATCTGTCTGTCTGTCTGTCTGTCTATCTATCTGTCTGCCTATCTATCTGTCTGTCTGTCTGTCTGTCTGTCTGTCTATGTATCTGTCTGCCTATCTATCTATCTATCTGTCTGCCTATCTATCTGTCTCTCTGTCTGTCGTCTGTCTATCTATCTATCTGTCTGTCTGTCCGTCTGTCTGTCTGTCTGTCTGTCTATCTATCTGTCTGCCTATCTATCTGTCTGTCTGTCTGTCTGTCTGTCTATCTATCTATCTATCTGCCTATCTGTCTGTCTGTCTATCTGTCTGTCTGTCTGTCTGTCTGTCTATCTATCTATCTATCTGCCTATCTGTCTGTCTGTCTATCTGTCTGTCTATCTATCTGTCTGTCTGTCTGTCTGTCTGTCTGTCTATCTGTCCTTCTCATTGAAAAGGCTCCGGTTGAGGAAGTCGGTCAAACAAACACCTCTGGTAGAACTCTGACCCTGTGGCGAGTCCAGTCACTCTTGAATTAAGTCGATCAGTGGGACGGCCGCCTGCGATGCTGACAGGCACAGGACTCTCGGGTTCATGTGGAGGTGGAGAGTCGCCCCGAGAGGAGTCTGTGCAAACATGACTGACGCAGTTGCTGTGGATGTGTTTCGCAGAAGTAATAAGTAAACGGTCGTCGTCCTTTTCATTTGAAACTATAGGAGGGGGGGGGGATCACCCAAGGAGAACAACTTTAAATGTGGTTTCCAGAGGACAAGCTCTGATTTTCCCTTAGAAAGGAAGGGAGCTCTGTTTGTTTACTCCGGTTTCACCTGATGGCCTCTCCGAGCTGGATGTTTCGGTCCTGGCGTGCTGTGGCAATACACTCTCTCTCGCTACTTCTTCTCTTAAAGGCCATTGCTGATTTATTTGAAATCAATCAGCGCGGAGTGACAGCAGAGGATGGAGAAGGAGATGTCGTGTGAGAGAGGTCACGGGTTCGAATCTAATTACACCATTGTATAGTTTGGACCCCAACCGCGGGTCCCTCAGGACGCCTGCGCCTTTTATCCTTCTGTCAATACCAATAAGGTGCTGAGTGAGAGGAGATAAATAGCCGCTGGACTGACAGGACGGTTGATAACAGTACTCTGGTGCATTGCTAATTATGTATATGGACGCGTGTTCACATCATTAACTATGAGCGCCTCAGCCTCCCTCCTCGGTCGGGTGCATTTGTGCGATGCATACATTCTCGCGGCATTTTGTGCGCCATCATCGTGCACGCAGGTAAATATTTAGCTCTAAAATAATAGATACACCCCATTAAGCTCCGACGAAGCCATAGAGCAAGTGAGAAATGAGCGTTCCTGTCAATAACACAATGATTCTGTGTTTCTGCATTGATATTCTGCTGAGCAAACACTGATGACAAAAGGAGAGCTTACAGATGAATGGGATTATGTCGTTTTGTGTATTGAAATAAGTATTATTGGATGGTAATTCAATTCTGGCATGGATTACAATTCCTCATTCCTGCTCTATTAGCTGTTATAATTTCCCTCTGAGAACAGTCTGCGGCGCGCTCACACTGATGGCTCGATGCACGGAATTGCACACTCCGAGTGCAGTGCCACACACATGCACGCAAAGAAACACACAAAGTCATTCTTCAGTTTTGCATATCTCGCACACACGCGCGCACACACACACACACACACACACACACACACACACACACACACACACACACACACACACACACACACACACACGCACGCACGCTCACCCACACACACACACATGCACACACACACACACGCGCACACACACATACAGACACACACACACACAGCCAAACAAGCCCATCAAACACACAGCACAGAGGTCCCGCAGCACATGCACAGTGTGTGGGCTGGGCCGACGCCACTCATCAATCACGTCTTATACCCTCCCTCATTTGTCCAGATGATATTTGTTTGGTTATTGCCTCAGCCATTATTGTTGCTGCACTGTGATACATTCCCCGACAGCTTGCATTTGCATTATAAGTCGTCAATTAATATAGAGAAATGTAATTATTTTGACAAGGTGTCTAATGCTCACCAAGGAGACGAGAAATGGATTGTGACAGGGTGTGCTTCAAGCTGTCATGTACGGTGGTCTATCTTTTCTCCCGCCCGTCCTCGGCGCCCTGTTTCTGCCCCGCGTCCCACCAACAGGACCGTCAGTCTGTCTGTTTTTTCGAGTTACATATCCGTCTCTCTATCAATTTATCCGTCTGCCCACGTGCCTACCTTTCCACCCGTCTGTCTTCATGCCAATATAGCTCTGAGTCCATCTATTTGTCCGCCCGTCTGTCTTTGCCTACATCTGTTATTTCACTGTCCAGCTGTTTGTACCTCTGTGTGATTGTCTGTTAATGTTCTCTCAACGTAAAGAGAAATTGACAATCGGAATAGATGGGGCAATACACCAATACCCTCCTTATCCCGAATCCTTCGAAGCATACCCACCCCACCAACAAATACAGCAGCCCTGCACAAAATGCTTCTTAATTTCTCTATATTTATACATCAATATACACCGTGTTCCAAATTTTTATGCAAATGATATTTTTCTCTGATTTTCCTAAATAGTCGATGCAAATGACAGTCAGTATATTTTTCAAGTCATCAACAGTTGGGGTATAATTCGAATGTTATTGAACAAACCTCCCAATGATAACAGTATTTTTTTCAAAAATAAAAAACTCAAAATGCACTGTTCCAAATTATTATGCACAACAGAGTTTCAAAACATTTTATAGGCTGTAAAGAACTGAAAATGGTCATTTGTTGAATGTGCAGCATTAGGAGGTCATATTTACTGAAATCAAAAGCTATTTCAATCAAAAACAGCTTAACAGGCCAAGTTACAGGTTAACAAATCACCTTCACAATTCTTGCGTCCATTGAACTTGGGAGTTTTTGGAGAGTTTCTGCTTGAATTTCTTTGCAGGACGTCAGAACAGCCTCCCAGAGCTGCTGTTTTGATGCCAACTGCCTCCCACCCTCATAGATCTTTAGCTTGAGGATGTTCCAAAGGTTCTCAATAGGGTTGAGGTCAGGGGAGGATGGGGGCCACACCATGAGTTTCTCTCCTTTTATGCCCCTAGCAGCCAATGACACAGAGGTATTCTTTGCAGCATGAGATGGTGCATTGTCATGCATGAAGATGATTTTGCTACGGAAAGCACGGTTCTGCTTTTTGTACCATGGAAAAGGTGGTCAGTCAGAAACTCTAAACTTTGCCGAGGTCATTTTCAGTTGTTTATTATTCAGCCAAAAATCAAACATGTACTTTTTGATATGGATTATGTGCAATATGTGATGTTGATGTTACTTAGCTACATGTCAGTCAAGCTTTTATTTAATGTCTTGAAGGAACACTTTTTTTGGTGTCTGTTTGAGGGTGGCTATGTAAGGTCCGCACGTCTTGCCAATGTTGACCTCTGACTTCTATTGGGTGGCACAGTGCATTGCACTGCCGCCTCACAGCAAGAAGGTCCTGGTTTTGATTCCCGCCTGGGGCACTGTTGGCGCTGCGCTCCGGTGGGTTATCCCCCGATGAGGGGCCTTTCTGTGTGGAGTTTGCATGTCTTCCCTGTGCTCACATGGGGTTTCCTCCTTGTAACATCAATAAGGACCCCCACCAAAAACGTGCAGAACCATGTCATCTGATCAGCGATGGACACTTGTAATTGGTCCCCGGGCGTCGCTGTATGCTGCCCACTGCTCCTGGCTGTCCCCCGGAGGAAGGACCAGCCAGGATGAGTTAAAAGCAGAGAACTAATTTCACTGGCACCATTTGAAGCGCGTGTGTGTTGGACGTTGTGCACATGTGTGTCGTGTTAAATAAAGAATCTTCTACTCCACTCTATTGCCATAGGCATAGCCGCAGCTTATTCCTCCATGCACTAATGTTTCCCTGATGTCAGCCTGTGGTGGAAGAACTAAACAATTCTATGAGCTGGAATGCCGGCGTATGAACTGAAAAAATGCAGCTTCTTGGCTTACCAGATCACTTTTGGCGATCAAACTGGAAAGCGGCATTTTGGAAAGTAAAAATGACTTTACCCTGGAAGGAATACGTATTGAATAGGGACAAATTCAAGCTTCATATGGCTTTACAGAAGTAAATCCAACAGCTAGCTGGTACAATGAATACCTGGATCCACTAATAAGTTTGAAAAATGATAAAAAATGATTTATTCACTGTTTGTGTTCAAGCTGCTTGACTCAACTGCTCTGCAATGGGTCTTAAACAAATCCCTTGTTTGCTGTAATATAATCAGTCTGGCATTTTGCCTGGGCTGACCACATTTTGATACCTCCGAACCAGGACGATGCATCTTTGTTCCGTTCAATAAGGTAATGGAGAGGCACGGGGATGCACAGGGGAGTCGCCTATAGGAAGCGCCGTGGCCTTACACACACACACACACACACACACACACCTCTCAAAGTACACAATTCACAGAGAGCGAGTGAGCATGTTGATGTCGACACCCACTTCTCCGCCGGGATATTGACGCACGCTGCTTGCCTCTATACAGTTTATAATATATGTAAGCGCTGAAAACAAGTATAATACTATCTTTTTAATACTGCTGAAAACCGGGACATTTTAGTGTTTTCCAGGTATCTGTCGGGACTCGAGACACACAGCTTGAAACCGGGACAGTCCCAGACCAACCGGGACGTCTGGTCACCGTAATTTAAACACATTTGTATGAGCCAGAGTTCAGCGCAAAAGAAATCCGACAGAGAGGCAGAGGCTGCGAGGAAGACGCGAGGCCTCCTTTCCTTTGGCCCACGCCGTAGGTCAGGGGTGCTTGAGCCTTTTCCAGACCCCGAGGGTTTACTGCAGGGGTCGGGAATCTATGGCTCACGAGCCAATTATGGCTCTTTCGATGTTGGTGTTTGGCTCGCAGACAATTTTGAGCGAAAATTTTTCATCACAATCAACAAGTAATATATAATTATTCTGTGTCATTTTAAAGTAAAACAGGTAAGGGAAATAACAATTTTGAAAATAATATTCAAAATATAAATGTGGCGGACAAAGGGGCGTAGTCAAGCACTCCCGAGCTGCGAAAGACTCCCGGGCGCCTTTTACTCGGCGCCCTGCCCCTCCCGGGTCTCTGCTCAGGCGCCACTTGTGGGAGTCTCTGCCCGCAGGTGATGGTTTAGGGAGGGAGACGGAGTCTTTCTGGCTGTGGTGCGCCCACACGGTGAGAGTTTTATTGTTCACTTCAATATGAGGCACGCATGCCACAATTATATATATCACTGAGGATTATTATGATAATTGTGGATAATAATGATCCTCTTGGGTGCAGGAGGAACGGCGTTCCACTGCTGGGCTGCTGACGAGCCCGTGCGCCGATCCCCTCTGTAAGACAGACAAACAATTAGAAAACTCCCTGCCCCCAGTCGGACCAATCAGCTGAACACAAGTGGACTGAAAAGGAAAAAACTTCAATATGTATGTGACAAATAATCTCTTGAACTTGAACTTGAACTTGAACCTGAAGACCAGCTGATTCTTAAAACTTGGAACAAGCTTCCCGTCACATACCTCACAACGCAGCGTGTGAGTATTGCCGTATTGACCATGCTTGGCTCTGCGTACGCATGTGAGCAGTCTTTCTCGCGTCTGAGAAACATTAAGAGCAACCTACGCTCACGTTGAACTGATGGAAGCCTCAGCGCCTGCATGAAGCTTAACCTCACTCCGTATGAATCAGACTACAAGCCCACCAGCAAAACCATGCAGCACCACAAGTTGCATTCATGGAAAAAAGTATTTCATTAATTATTGGTTAGCTGCAGTATAACAACAATATTATCAAGAAGAATAAAGAGGAATACATTGTATATAGCGTTTTTTTAAGTACTCAGAGATGTGTTATACGTTAAAAATGTTTGCCTTACTTAAAAAATGCAAGCATTAAGTTGCATTCAATTTTATTAAATATTATATGGCTCACAAGGAAATACATTTAGAAATATCCCAAACAAAAGGGTTCCCGACCCATGGTTGACTGGAACAAGACGCCAAAGTGTCATGCCCGGCACACAGCAACAGCTTAGATAAACAAATAACTCATTAAAGATAACTCGGCGTAAGCAAAACCATGAGTTGTAAAGTCAGTCGAGAAGGCGTTGGGTGCTGTGAAACTGTGGGGGCCGTCGTAGCCTTAACTACTTGTAACATGAACCAAGGCTAAACACAATCAAAACCCAAATAAAAACCAAATGGCGTGCCTGAAAGACACCAGCCTTGCAAGAGGGGGAGAGGGCGCCGTCTTGGGATCACCCAACTTAAAAAAGGCTCCAAGCAGGTGACACCAATCCCCCGACTGAGGAGGGGAGGGGCCAGACAATCGGGGAGAATCCGGAAGGAGGGAAACAGAAGAAGGCCAGCACAGTATCTGTCGTACGGCCTCGGGGCCCTTACAAAAAGAAGCGGAACAAAGAGGTTGAAAATTGATTACCCAGTAAGTATTTCTGTAACTCAAAGCTATGTATCCATGGACTCCAATGCAATGTATAATTTATGGTGTTTCTGATTGCTAATGGCAGCTACAGTTGGCAGAGTTATTTAGGGAAGGTTCATTGCTTCTGCCGCTACGTCCTAACTGCACAGAAGTGGCCATAGTCTGCGACCGTATCGTTTTGGATGGGTTTGGAACTATACTGGAACGAGGCTTTTGCTGCAATGCTTTCTGTACTTATTATGGGAGCGGGCTCAATGAGCCGAGCACCAATTTCTCTCTCAATATAAATGTCACAAAGTATTTGTTAGACTACATATACCACCAGCACTTACTGGATGTGCACATCGGAGAGGTTTCTTCAGATCCCCCCCCCGTCACGTAAAACCTATTTCGTTCAGGGTTGTAATTCTGATGTCAACAGTCTTCTGATCATAGTTGACACCAACACAAAAGTTTCCAGAAAATTCTGTCTCGATACGGACATCTTAATTATATATTTTTTAAGGCCACGGAATATTCTATGATGCAATGCAATGCAATACCTGGCTACTTGACAAATGGAATGACAAACTAGGCCAAACAAATGTAATAAAAATACTATACAAATATAAATTATGTTAATAGAAAAAAGCTGCAACTACACTGGGGGAGAAAAATAATAACATAACATAAGGGGATAAAAATCCCTCGGCATCAATGGAGTCCAGATCAATTATGAAGATCAACTTTCAATGCACCAAAGATGATGAAATGTGCCGCCAACGCCTTCAATGGAGACATGGCTTCGGGAACAATGAAAGCTTCCTGAAAACAAAACAAAACAAAACAAACAAAAAAAAATCTGCAAATACTTTAAGAATGGTCGAATAATTCTAACATAAAGAAGACTAATGAAAATGGTATTTAACTCTCGAGATAGCCCAGACATGCTAATGCAGAGCGGTGGACTGTGTCAAATTTGATTACATGACATTCCTTTGTTTGTACTGAGCCCATGTACCTCTCTTTTGGCTCGTCCTGTCTTCCCTCCCTCTCTTTCTCTGCCTTTCCTCCTCCCCCGTTCTCAAATGATGATTCATTTCTACTGTTTCCTTCCCTTTGCCTCTCCCTATCCAAACTTCTACCGGCTTATTCCATCCTGCCAATCTATTGTCCTGGTTATAACTACCTTCCCCGTTTCTCTCCCCTCTCCGTCACCCTCTAACTCTCCGTCCCTCTCTCCACCTCTCGCTGCTCTCCCGTGCCCCCTCTTCTCCGCTGTGGAGGTCAGGCATGATGCGGAGCAGGAGAGCCAGCCCGTGTTTAATTACATTAATAAAACGCCCTGAGCGGTGGAATGACCTTACACCCCACAACCCTCCCTCCTCTCCCTTTCTCTCCCTCCCTCTCTCCTTCTCCCCTCCCGATTTTGCTTTCGGTCCCTTCCCCTCCGCCACTCCCCCGCCCCCCTTCATCTGAAGGCTCACGTCTGTTGAGGCTCCCTGTAGGCCCGACCCAACTGGTGCCAGGTTGCATTTCATGGCTGATTGCGAGGCATGTGTCTCTCCCGCTCCCCTGCGTTTGGTTCCGCCCCCCGGTCTCCGGCGATCCCCGACATGCTCACTTCACTGGAGGTCATGTCAGCGACTCCACCCGCCCTTCCCGAACCGGCGCAGGTGGAGGACGTATAGTAGAGGGGAAGCGAACCGGATGAATGAGACCCCTCTCCCGAACAGCTGTAATGGGGGGGACGTGCCCTTCCTCGATGGGCCCCTCAGAGGTGTAAAACATCCCGATACGCAGGTCCCCTCCACCCCCTCCCCGGAACCATTTTCCATCTCCTGTTTGTTACCTCACAGATTCAATTAGCAAGGGAGGTGAAACCTTCACTTGTGAAAGGAGATTGTAGACACATGCCAGGGCCTGGTTCCTTTGGTATTCATGCAGGCTACCTCCTTGCATGCATCATAAAAGCTCAAATCAGAGGCACGCAGAATACCCACCGGGTCGACAGACAACAGTCCTGTGCACATAAATTGTGGCAGAAGCAGGCTGGCACATGACAGCCAGCAGTAACTTAGTATTATTGCCTGCAACCAATGATGAAAATTCCCACGGCAGCTCCTAGTTCACGGCAATATAATATGCATAGAATTCATGCATATAGGAGTAACTCAAATGCGTGTCAGAAATATCACCGGCGTCTGATCAAAATCTTGCATCATTGAAAACAATTTCTTCTTTTTTTCCAGATGTTTTAATCAAGCATCGGAATTATGAAGCATTCTCCGGCTGCAACGGTTCATTTAACCCTTAAGGAAAATCCCTGACTTGGGAGTTGGGAGGTTTTCCTCCTCCAGCAGCGGAATTGTCTCTCTCACAGCCTCCTTTATGATCTTCATGCATAGTCAACAGCCGCACCATAAAAAGTGGCATTATCTCCACCAAGAACATTACGACTTAATGTACACACATAACTTGCATTTCCAGCACAATTGGGATTCATAACCTGTGTGTAGAGTATTGTGCTCTTTTGGCCGCACTGTCTGTGTGCCAAATAGTTTTTCAATGTGTTTGCTGATACCGTCGTGCCATTTTGCAGTCTTGTTACCAATACATTATCAACTAATGGCAAACCCACGGAGACACTTTGGCACTCTAATGGCTTTGGTGGTTGATGATTTTAGTTAGACTATGAGTGCATAACATAGTTAAAAGTGCTATGTGCTGGAGGCACCGCAGTCTTTTTATTTCTAGGGATGTTTCCATCTTCACCCGGTGTTCCTTTTACTCAATAGTCCTCCCGTAAAGAAAGGACGCCGGTTTATATAAGGACAAGATTGTTTGCGCTGTTTTAAAAGAAGTCCATGCAAAGACGGTATAAGATAATTTCATCGCTTCCCTCTTGGCGTATTTCCGCTTCTACTGCGTTTCCTAAATCCTATTTCCCCACCACTACCTTTTTAGAAATAGTTTTTAATCGTATTCTCATAGTTTGTGTCTACTTAACTTGTCGCTAATCCCTTTTTTTTTTTTTTTTTTTTTTTAATCTCCTGTCATTTCTAATGTCTTTACCCTTTTGCTTTAATCACTTTAATTACTGGGATATAATTGTGTGTGAAAAACTTTGTCGCTGTGTTTATTTTCTTTGAAGTGGTTCATTATTCCACACCATCTCTTCTCTCCGCCAAGATTCCACTTACTTGACAGATGACTGAATGTTTCCTTTATTTATTCTTACTTATTTTCCACAATTAAATTCCGGGACTAGCTTCTCATGCTCCTCTCCAGATTAAGATGCACAAAACACAATCCCTTCAGTTCGCGGTTAAACGCCCTTTTTTTTTTTTTTTTTTTTCAGATTCCAAAGACTATTAATAACCAGCCCTGCAAATGAATCAGATTGTCTAAAGGTTTAGACAAATGTATCATTAGCCCATCTCTTACTCTCCCTTCATTCGTTTCACCTTTTCTGTCTTTTCCTTTCCATCTCCTAGTTTCAATGTGTGCACAAAGAGAGAGAGAGGAAAGTTAATTAGATAGAGGGCCGGAGGAGGAGGGGGGGGGGGCTCACCTGGTAATGGAAAGGGGCTGCATGGAAACAGATGGCCCAGAATTTATTAACTTGCAGGAGCGCTTCAAGGAAGCTACTGGACCAGACATTAGGCCAGTCATTGTCTGGGTGGGGGCTAGAGAGCTGCTGGCTACAGGTAGAGCCTGTCAGAACCCAAAAATAGAAAAGAGATTTATCTCCGGCACGTTGCAAATGATCTATCAGAGGAGAACAATAGATGCAAAGGGGCCTCGTCGGTTGCGCTTGAGGACCAAACGCCACAGAAGTCCCTCAAAGGCAAAAAGGACGGGCTGAAAACTCACTACTTTTAGAAAATTCCACTAAGAAACTCACACATCGTGGTAATGTCGTCGGCCTGAGGGAACCGCACGTCAACGTTTATGACGTTATAATTTTGCGATGATAGTTACGATGGGAAGCTTACATTATCAGAGGCAGAAACCAGATCTATCCGGTTTAAATGGTAAAGCGACTACATTAGTGCTTTTCAGGGCACTCAAGCCATTCAACATGCTTTACATTTAATTCCTCTAATTCAGCTACTCCTGCACATTCACATACCGACCGCACAAGCCAGCCACGTAAGAAGGAAGCTGTCCTGCCGAGAGTGGTTTGTTTGCCGGGCGTCTCGCTCCAGCAATTATTGCAATTTTGCAATTGAACCCTCCAAATGCCGTGAGTCACGCTGTGGACATCTACGGTACGTACGTGACCCGTTGTGTGTCGTACAGTAGTCTAATTTATTCACAACCGGGACACAAAAGAGAATAAAGCACGTGCTGTGGCTCGACGTAGGGTATTATTGCAAATTAAACAAAGAAATCGAGTGCAAATATGTTTGACTGCTTGGCAACTCGTTTACTTTACTAAACATATAAACAATGTGGAATACACAGTACATCTGTGCATATAGGGCATTTCAAATTTTCACTTACGGATGATGTGGCTTCATTTTAAATAAAGAACGCTAGCTCTACAGTAAGACCCAAAAGATAGATAATAACAACATTCAAACTGGAGATTAGCCAGTCAGTCTTCACGTATATTCAACCCAAATTGTCGAGGGGGAGAAAAAAAAAAGAGACAAAAATGACATGTATAACGGAGCCAAGCAAATATTACTTTAATCATGAAGACCAGAATTATAATGTATGACACGTTCTACTTGGAATCAAACTCTAAATCACATACTCAGGTTACCACCTGAAATATGGAACGAAAGCCGAAATACAAATGTCTCCACTCAAATGTAGACACAGAAAAAAGACAACAGGTGGATGGACGGAAAATCATTTTCTACAGCCGATTGTATTCCAACGCCTCCATCCCATTCTCAATTAAATGCTCATCCTCTGATGCTTACATTTGATTTTGGAGGCGAAAAGCACAGGTATAGCTACCCCACTTTTTTGTCAACTAATTTCGTTCCGTTTGACGATGTTACCAATGTCCGGACATCAAAATGAGGAACCGTACTCCGAAGGTTTTTAGGAGTAGTAACAGCTTCATACCGCGTCTTGCCAGAAAAAAAAAATAATAATAAAATATCGAACAGCTTGCACAACAGAGTGCTAAAAGCCAATGGAAAAATAGATTTGGTGTTGAACGTGTTATTTTATTTCAGTGGCTGTTTCTGCACAAAGCTGCTTGATGGAAGGCAACATGTGCGCCTGAGCAGCTTGTGAACTAGTTGTGTGGGCTCTGTGAAGGCAGGGTGTTTGTGAGTCAACGGCGTGAGCTTCAAACGTCACGCCACTGATCCTACTGGGCCTGCACCAAAGTAAAAAATAGACTGCCAAATCGGCGCTGCCGTGAACGACTCCATTAACATTATGTGTTTTTCGCTAAGTGGCGCTGCGGAGAAGCCACGGAGAGAGCGCACGCCGGAGCAACTGTTTTTTCTTCTTTTAACCTGTTAAGCTCGGAGCCCCTTTCTTGGGGGGTGGAGTTGAGTTGGGGGTGGGTCGGCAGTTGGTGCAGAGACGTTAAGAGGGGCAGGTGCTCAAAAAAAAAAAAGATAAGGCACATGGACATCCAGCTCCGGCGATCTGTCGACGAAAGCGGGGAGCGTTCCCGTTACGCTCGATGTTTTTGTCTTGGGCGCCCGCCGCGGTGCGCATCGGGGGCGCCCGTGGTCTGCGCTTTTCTGTCCGCGCGTGGCGGGTGCTCTGAGGACACGTTCCTCTTGAATATGCATATCTTGCCCGGACGATTCGCTGCCTCGATGCCCATTCAGACTTAAAAAAAACAAACAAACCCAAAAAACGCAGCTGATAAGAGGACGTGCACTGTGTTGGTGCCACATACAGGTGCTTTACACCACCAGAAAGCTGAGACCCTATGAAATAATTTGAGATGCAGCTCGACATTATATTTTTAATTGTGCCTTTATAAAATTATTAATATTTTGAGTGTAAAGGGGCTTATACTTATGCCTAATGATGGTTATTCCCATGCTCAATTATGTGTGATTAGTTGCTGCACGGAGATGTGGATTGATACCATTAACTACAGAGCTTTGGTTCACTTTGGGGGGGTTAAAAATCTCACCACCTGAACACTTCATGACCTTGAAAAACGCTTTGGAAAACGTAATGCTGTGATGCAGTATCAATAACTTTTGTGCGACTGTGGCGATGGAATGACCAGCATTGTTTTCTGAAAAACCCACTTATCTTCAATGACCCTTATGTATACATTTTCTGAATCGTCTAGATCGGTGTTTCCCAAAGTTCTGCAGGTTGGGCGCGAGAGGTCGTTTTATAGTAAATAAACAATATGTTTATTTACTATATTACTACGTTTATAATTACCCTAAAATATATATGATTAAATATTTACGTTTAAAAAAAGTAATCAGAACTAATAAAACAAAGCCATAGGAATTAAATGATGTGTTTTTCTTCATTTGCCTAACCTATTCTTCCTATTATCCCACCGCGTGTTGATCAGAGTTGCAATTACAGGTTTGGGCGGGCCGCAGAAGATTTTCATATTTCAAATTGATTTTCAAAAGATGGCAGAGGTCACAAGAGGTAATTTTATACAGTAGGGCTGGGTTTTAAGAAATGCTGTCTTCACATTGAAATGGTTACTATGAGGCTAGTGTTCATTACACATGAATGCTTTTGGGCTCTTTGGATTCACACGAGTCTCAGCTTTGTTGCCATACTCAATTTATACAATTGCATGACTGTTTATGTACCACAGTGTGCAGAAATAGGGGGAAAAGTAAAAAAAACAACAACATCTTTTCACTCCATGCAGAAAACGGTGTGTTTACGACCCTGTAGCAACCATACCCTATGGAACGTCAGCCACAGCTGTAAAGGTGAGACTCTTGTCTTTTTAATGAACCTAATTTAATTCAGATATCTTTATGTGAGAGGTCATGCCCATTTACTTTTTTCAAAAGGGATCGCCGTCTTGGGGGCAATGTAACTCCCGCTTCTCAGCACAGCATGACAACGTTTAAAACTCCGGATTCGTCTTGAAATCTATTTTCTGCTAATACCAAAACAACTACTGCAAATTATATTTTAGTCAAAAACTATATTGTGGATTACGCAATTTGCTTTGCTAGATTCATGAAATAATATTTCCAGCCTTAAGATTGGGTTTGGCTTTCAGGTTCTCCCTTCCCTGACTGGGCGGTCCTGCCAGGCAGGGAATTGTGGCATGGCTGATGGCATTTACACTATCTGATCTAGTTTGTGGATGGGACTGAAGGGATGGGAAGCTTCGGTGCAATTGGTCAGAGCAGTGTTAATGGTTGCAGACAATATTTTACAGTGTAAATAGTCTGCCTTATTGAGTGCAGGAACCAAGACAAGCGTATATCTTCCGAATGGTCAGCTGACGTCCGGGATGTAATCCTATCCATCTCTGCTCTGTCCCCGCCTCCTGAACATCCATGAACTTGTTTCATTTTAGTTTGTGTAAGCATTGACGAACATTCAGCGACCAAACGATGGGCATTGCAGGACCCCACATTTGACATTGGTGTAGTTTCTCGGGCTTCCTTTAGGGAGCACTGTTTGACGCTAATTGTCCAATGTGCTTCATTTTAATGTATTCGTTTTTTACTACTGCAGAAAAACACGTAACTACCAGCTACCTGCTATTAGGCTGCTTTCTGGAATCCAAACAAACGGCACATTTCCTCTCTGGCTTTGTTTTCTTATTGAGCTGAAACCCCAATTAAAAGATGCCGGGAAACGCTGGCGACGCCATTACAACTCACCACAAGAAACACAAGCAGGCGTAGAGTGAACAAAACGTGCGAAAGCTGAACTGAACACGGGCTTGGCTTTCCCGTGATGGAAACCATTCAAAGAAAATTATGGGATGAAACGCGTTGCAGAGTTGCAATGTGTTTCGGGGCGTGGAGTTCATTTAAAAATAAACACGGACCAAAACAATAGGGAGAAGGCTGGATGCCTTTGAAAGCGTTGTCCCTCGGTGCTGTGTGTGAGGTCCAGTTGTCCTTGTTCCAAGTTGTGTAAGTTAGAATACACAGTGAGACACTAAATTATCATTTACCCTGGATCGTTGTCAACGACGCAGGAATTGCATGCAATAGACAGTGATTTTTACTCTGTCCAAGCAAATTACAATGGCATTGTTAGAAATTGGGTGTGATTTTGTATTTTAGTTATGGGAAATTTCCTCTGACTTTATCAAGCAGATTATTTTGTCCCTACCACTATATTGTTGTTTTAGAGTCATAGGTATTATTGTGGTTTGAATCCCATCTGTTCGGTAAGTTTTAGGTCCAACGCTTAAAAGAATCCTAGACACATAAAGTAGTAGTTTTGTTGTTGCTGAAAGAACTCAATTTGGTCAAATATCTTCAGAGCATTTTTCAAATGCACACAGCCTTACTTGTTTTTTTCACCTTGAGCATGAGTCATGTCAAATAATGTTAAATTGCACAAATAATGTGCAATGATGTGCAAATAATTGCATTTGAAATTAAACCATGCCCTTGGGTAGAATAAATAAATAATTGGGATTTAGAGAGCATTTAGAATGGGTAAATCGGGATTTCATTCAGTGTGGACACAATACCTACAGAAACTCTATGGTCATTGTTTTACCTAAAGCAATTTTTTCAGTTCTTCATCCTTGCGATCATTACCAAATGTATTGATGCTTTTATAAATATGGTGGTATAAGTTTAATGTTAATATAATTGAGAGGTTTGTACTGCTGAAACTCAATATAATATTAATAAATTTAATTAATAAATATTGGTTAATTTTTTTCCACCATCGACTTTTACATATTTCACGGTCTCATTCCCAAACAGTGTATTGAAAAGGATATTCCTTGACAGACAATAGTCTCAAAAGTTTCACAACTAAAACCAGTTACATCATCACATTTGATCCCCAGGAGGGAAACCGGTCTTTTATGCATGGTCAACCATGCATAAAATACGTAATGCAGAACCCACACACATAAAGGAACACTGCATCCCAAGAGAACATAAATACTGCTCAGGAACCAGCCTGGCCAAGAAAAGTCTACAGCAAAAAATATCCAAAACACAAGCAAATAAACACAAAATGCAACAACAAATATAAAATACCAAGCCTCAAAAATAAAAACAAAACAAAACATGGACTAAAATACCAAGATTGCAAGGTAAAATACCAAAAAGAAATACAACACATGACCAGATATGTCCAAAGATCATGTGTTGCCAAGACATCTAACTGCTGAAGGCACACAGGACCTTCTGAAGCGTTGTGTTCTAGATTTAGGCTTTTCCCGCCGCCCACTGAACACACTCCTAAGGCTCTGCAAGGTGCTGCGAAGAGGATGACCGACACCGTGAAGGAAGGCCAGAGTCCTCCTTCTGGTTCTCTCAAGGAGGCAAGCCAATAGCGGAACATGCTTTTATCGATTCTATTCCTGTCTTTGGCTAAGGCGCTGTTTCCCCAACACACCAGAGCTCAAAATAGGACAGTGGCCATAAAAACAATGTGATTTAGCAAGACACTGCTTTTATTTTCTTTAATGGCGATATTTGTTAAGGTACAGAACCTCAGACTTTATTGAGGCCAGTGTTGTGTAAAGGGGATTTCTACCACTCAGCGCTGGAGAGCGCCGCGGTGAGGAGACCACTTTGGGAGATTCCCCGAGGGAGGAGTAAAGACAGAGGGGGGTGAAACACTCTCAGGGTTGCAAGGATATCTTTTACCATATCTGTCCATCCGTAGTTTAACCGAGTCAAACCTGTCCTGTCCAAGCACATAATCGGTACGATGTTTAAGGTGTAATTCCGTAAGGTCATCTGATGTTGGGTGGGTTACGCTGCGCTTCCCAGAATTCCATTTGAAACTTTAATAGAGAGTTAGATTCTTTTTTTTTTTTTTGTATTTTGTTTTTACCAAAGTTTGCCCTCTTCTGATAGATTTTTTTTTTTTTTCTTCTTGCACACTTTAGTTGCTGGGCATATGTTTTCATCCACGGGTGATGTTCCTTTTTGTGACTGCTCATCCACATCCACAGTTTACTGACACAACTATCAAATTTAAAAGATCATATTTACAAAACGCCTGCCGCTCACTTCTTGCCTGTTCCCGATCGGTGCGTTCTCGCTGGGGGATGGCGAACCCTGCCACCAACAATAGAAACAGCATATAGAGGAGCAGTACATAACAATAAAACATATTGAATGTTTCTTAGAAGGTGCCAGTTGGTATCAAATATGGGATTATTTTTATTTTTTTTATGAAATGATCACCACTTAAAAAGAATTGCTCTCATATCAAATTCAACTTCCCGTCACAAGTTAGACTTCAGCTTTTCGCCAAACACTTTCACTCCCTTTCTGCCCGATCAGAGCAAAGCGCCGCTCTTTTCGGGGACAGGGCTTTGCAACGCTCGCGACGTACAGCTGTGGAGTATCGGCTCCCTAGTAATTGCTCCCTCCTCCGCTGTGCCGAGCCGCATCCCGGGGCTCAGGGGTCCCGTCCATCTCCTCAATAAATCTCCTGCAGTGCCACAGGAGCTCTGCACGGCAACTCATGCTGAACAATTAAAACAATTTTGCCCCACAGCGCGGCACTCGTTCTCTGAGTGCGGTTGTCAGAATGTTCGTGCAATGAATGTCTTGGTTTAAAGTTGTACTCCATGTATGAAAACCCTATTTTATACATTCCTAAGCTATTGCGGAAATGCCATTTTATATTAATAGTTCATAGCTTTATACCAAATTTAATATGAAGAATACTCTCCTGGTAGAGGCAGAGGTGTAACCGAGGGATATCGACTTTTCACACCCTAGATGAAGTGGCAGACGTGTACCGACGACGTGTACACACACACACACACACACACACACACACAGACCAGGTTTTTAGTACTTGAGTCTGGACCGGATCTTGAATCCAGTGTCGATTCGGCATTTTAAAGAACTCGTATAGACACGGTCTTGTACAATACGGGCTCTCGAAATTGTTTAAAGACCGACCATGTATGTCACTGCAACTGATTATTTCCATTTTTTAAAAAGGAATATAAAGCATAACAGGAGATGTTTGCATCCTATGACATTTCACTGAATGTACAATCCTAATCTGTTGCTTTTTGCATACTATTTTACCACACATTGACTTCTGTCATGCTTAACGCTTTCACGTCCCAAATTTAGTACTGTATGCCACTTCGGACACAATTTTGATCTTGTCTCGGGTGGTCTTGATTATAATGCTGAAACACATTTCTCCAAAATGAGCTGCTTGGCGCTATTACGCTACGTTATTGGCCACTGCACAGCTCTCAAGCATACATCCATATCAATAGGGCCACTTATGGTGGTTTTCTTTAATAGTATGTGAGTTGAAGGAAAACATGTATAAGAATTTCAAAACAAACCCATTTTAATATTTGACTCACTTTAGAATTGATACTGAACATAATACGGAATACTGCGTTTTATATACATGGTAACTATTGGAAGCAAAACTAGCCTGGCAACATAACTCAGGCAGACAGAGCATTCTTATATTTATTATCTGGATGGAAGTATTTGACTCGTGGTTGTCTCACCATCTTATTTATTTCTTGTCCTTTATTCCTTCTCCTGCTTTTAAAGAGAACTTCACAATATGGGAACCTGCCTACTTGTAATTCAGCAGCAAGGTCCAGCCAGGACCAACCAAGAGAAGGCCAGCCATAAGGAAATGCAGCCCGCCTAATTAGGAAGATGCCATCCACCTTTTCAGAGTAAAATAAGCAAACAATAAAGACAACACACACATTGGACCTACAATAGTCAATGCATTTTTCTTACATCTTGCAGGATCAAATTCATTTGAAAAATGCTTTTATGAGAAAATGATTTCCTTTGGAAAACGTGTTTTCTATCCTGCGGTGCCTGTGTGAGGGGAACATCTCACCCCTCCCCGAGGCAGAGGCTGTGTTTGAGGCTTGAGACGGCTCTGGTATTACCATACACACTCAGAGATTCACAACAAAAAAAAAATACTATCACACCTCATGCTACTTGTGCTAGGAATATCAATGGCTGCCTTTTCTTCTTTTGGACTCTACAAAATAGACAGTGAAAAATGTAAATGTATGACTATGTTCCACCTGGCTTATTCAATATATCCAGTTTAATGCGATAATGATCACACCGTCTAAAGGAATTGTGCATAACACCAAGCTGTTATACCCAGTGCCCGACATCTGTCTCCTATTCTACTTTTAGGGGCCACAGTTTTACAGCTCCTTCAAATGGCTTCCCTTTGACATACTTGTAATTCAATTGGACAGTTGTGTGAATAATGTTTCTTTAAAAGCGGCAAAGGAACTGAATGAGGAATAGAAAACAGTTGCCATCTTGATCTTTTCATTTCCCCTTTCCATTTCAATTCTACTGAGGCTAGAGGGTAATTCTGCGCTAGCACGGTCTGAAAGACACCAGTCAAAGGCGCCGGAATGAATACACTTCATACCTGGAATAACACGGGGGAAAAAAAAAGTTTGAGTGAAGTCTAGGTCCGCAGGTTTGCAGGATCCTGGAGGGAGAGCTATTCTTCCGTGTTCTCCGCCTGGTGAGTTCACACACACACACACACACACACACACACACACACACACACACACACACACACACACACACACACACACACACACACATACACACACACACACACACACACACTTTGCAAATACCGCCGGGAAGGGTCCTCTGCTGCATGAGGAGCGATCGGCGGTGGTGCCCTGCGCAGCCATCCGGGTGCCGAGACAAGAAGGAGAAGCCTGTCAACCTCTCTGCCATGCGTGCCTGTGTTCCAACAAAGAGGATGCTTACACACTGGCATAATTGAAGAGATCAGGCAGTACCGGCGTTTCCTCCTCCAAGGCAGTTTCCCTGTCTTCACAGCTGTGCAGGTGAGCCCTCACTCCCCCACCAACCCCCCAGAACACCACCACCACCACCACCACCCTCCTGCCTGCGAGATGACAAAAACAAGGAAACAAAATTCCCAATGCCAATAAGCTGCACTGAAGCTGAATTAGCCTCTGCCTTGATGGAAATGACTACGCTAAGGGAACGGTGTGCGTTTAAACACGTTTTTTTTGGAATATAGTCCACAAAGACATGATTGAATGGGAAATACTACTGATAAAAAAAACCCCCAACAAAAACAATTCTGTTCCAGCTGCTGTTGTTATTTTCAGAAACCCCCCAACGCTGAATTGGATTCACTCCGGAGGTGAATCCACACAAGCACCTGTTAAGTGAAACTCCCTGTATACTTCTGTTTATATGCATACATATACATGTTATTACTTTTTCATATTCCTCTCTTTTTTACCTTGTCATTTTCTGTCAACTTCTGCTGCTGTCTCACTGCCGCCACCAGGTTTAACCCTAACCCTATACTATCTTATACCTATCGTATCTACCTCATATCTCAACCGGATTAATGTACACCAGCACTGTTTGTACCAATACCACAGCGGCCTTTCCATGTATATAATGTATTTTTGTTCATCTATGTGATGTATTATTACTATGCATTTAAGCTAATCTTACTTTAATATGATCTAGGTGCAGCCAAAATCAACTTGCAAAGGCATAATGAACTTGAATCTATCTGTGTCGTACTTTATCACAGTTCCACTCACAGGGAGCTTTACAGACCCAAATTTTGTCATTTATGATTAAATATGTCGGTTCATGGCTTTGAATCCAATGTTTCCTGTGCAATGGGGGAAAAAAAAGGTTTGGAAAAGTGTGTGTGTGTGTGTGTGTGTGTGTGTGTGTGTGTGTGTGTGTGTGTGTGTGTGTGTGTGTGTGTGTGTGTGTGTGTGTGTGTGTGTGTGTGTGTGCGTGCGCGCGCGGTGGCTTCCAACAATCTATTTTACACTGTCTGAATGGCAGCAACGATTCAGCACCTGGGAGAGTTCCACAATGCAGCACTTTCAAAGGTCCAAAGCAACACAACCTCAGAATCCTCCTTTCTCTTTCTCTCTCTCTCTCGCTCTCGTCTTTGTTGACTATCTGCCTGGCTCCCCCGCCCCACCTATCCTCAAACCCCTCGCTGTCTCTCGCTTTCCGGCTGTCTGTCCATCCATCTGTCCGTGTGACCAGCCTCGCACTGCAGGATCGCACACACCCTGCAAGATGAAAACCTGCAGAACCGAGTCAAACTTTCCATCTTGTAGCTGCCTTTTCTGATGAACTATGCCTCCCACCTTTGGCTCGTGTCCCACTAATCATTCACTACATTCCCCCAACGTCGTTCTAAGTATAGCCGGCTGAGGTTGTGGTATCACAATGTACTTGACATCACTTTTGTAAGTTTCAAAAACCATGAAATATGAGTTCCATTCCAGATAGTACTGAAGCCCAAAATATATATTACTTACTACCTGCTATAGGCAGCTTAAGAAAGCAGAACTCCTAATATCCCAATATACAATATCACACAATATAAGCATTTCTATTTTGTAATTCTAAAGAGGTGATTTGCTGAGCTGTGCTTATCGTAACACTTTTTGGAATATTATTTTTTTCCCTGTGTAGTATTGATACCATTTTTTTTTTTCATGTCAACGTGTCACTTGGTTCAGTGATGTATTTTATGATGCATTTTTTTTTTTTTTTAATTTGCAATCAATAAAGTCAACTAGAGGGAATCCAACGGAAACGTTACGGCAGTGCAGAATAAGTCACTTTGCTGCGTTTGCACAGTTAAAATGTCCCGAGCTTTCCTTCAACGCAAATGTTTAGTTTCTCACTGCGCCCCCGCGGGTCCTCGCTCGGCGCTGTCTGATTGGCCGGGCGAGGCACAATATGCTAATGACCGAGAGGGGTCTAGTCACAAGCCGCCCCGCGATTGGCTGCCGCGAGGCTCATTATGCAAATCGGGACGCGCGGGGCCGGCCGGAAGCCGTCCCCCGATTGGCTGCTGCGAGGCTCATTATGCACATCAGGCAGAGGAGGTCTGGTCAGGAGCCCGTGACGTCACGGGCGGAGTGGCAGCTGACACGCGCGGAGGGAAACAGGAGGATGGAGACACATGAAGCATAAAACAAACAAGTTGTGGAGAGGAAAGAGAGAGGGAGCGAGAGGAGAGGGCACCTGGGGAGAGAGGGAGGTATAAAAGAAGAGAGAGAGAGAGAGAGAGAGAGAGAGAGGGAGAGGGAGAGAGGGGGTTGAGAGAGAGAGAGAGAGAGAGAGCGAGGGAGGGAGAGAGAGAGAGAGAGAGAGAGAGAGAGAGCGAGCGAGAGGCGGCCCATTGAGGAAAGATGGCCACACTCAGTGCGAGCGGAGCGCCGCAGCAGAATGGGTTCAGCACCACGGACAGCGCCGGCAGGATGAACGGGCTCTCGGTCGGCCAGAACACCATTCCCATGAAGGACCACGACGCCATCAAGCTCTTCATCGGACAGATCCCCCGCAACCTGGAGGAGAAGGACCTGAAGCCGCTGTTTGAGGAATTTGGGAAGATATACGAACTCACTGTACTGAAAGACAGATTCACGGGAATGCATAAAGGTCGGTTTGTTTTTGTTTTTTTTTATATTCTCATGCACCAACAAAACAAACAAGCAAAACAAAAACAACACGTAAATAACCGTGAGCATTTTGCAGATTTTGTAGATGTTTGCGGATAAGAAAGTCTCTCCGCGGCAGAGCTTTACGGATTTCACACACACACACACGCACGCACGCACGCACGCACGCACGCACGCAAACGCGCGCACACGTCGCCCCACGCATCGCGGGTGGGAGTGGACGCGGATCTGGGTTCGGAGAGCGGGGTTAATTGCCCCCCGCCCCCCCCCACCCCCCCTCCCGTGTCAGACCCCCTCGCCCACGTGAATTACCGCCGCGGAGATGCCTTTGTGTGTTTACGCGCAGCCCCTCATGTGCCGGGGCTTCCAGCTCCAGGGGGCGGGACGGCTCCCCACGCTCCACGTCCCCGCAGCTGCAGATTTCCTCATAATAAAAACACGCCTGCGTTACCCCCCATCACCCGCCCCCGTTTCACGGCGACGACAGCCGAAGTTAAATGGATGCAAACCATGATGAAGCAGTGACCATTATAGTAATTAATGCTGCGTGGGAAAAGTGCGTTGGCCTGTGAGGCGGGGAATGATTCATAGCTCTCCGGGTTGAGGAAATAACTATCCGTAGTTGTTGTTGTGCTGGTTTGCACGCAGCCAGGAAGTACAAAGCAATGTGGGCCGGGGGATAGTAAGAGTCGGAGCCCATGCAGCATGCCCTCCCCCCTGCACTCACCTCAGCCCCCTCCACTCCCAGCGTCTCGATGTTGCGATCAACTTGTTTTAAATGAGTTATTATATCACCCGGGCTCTGCTTTCTGGAATTCAAATACACGGACCGCCTCCCTCCAAAATCACAAATGCCCTGAGTACTATTTGAGACAAAGCATATACAACTACAATGTTTTTTTTTTTTTTTTTTTAATTTGAATCTTTATGCACTTCTGGGTTAGTGAAAATATAATGATGAAAGACAATTTACATCTTTCAAGTCAAGTAGGCCAAATAAATGAATGATCATTTTCAGATGAGATTTAGTCCGCCTTATTTAGCTCGATTCTCCCATCTTTGCTTTAAATGAGACTTGCAATAATAACATATTTTGAATCTCAGGGGTGTACTATCTGTTTTATTATTATTATAATGATGGTTATTATGATTATTGTTATTTGTATTATTATTATTATTATTATTGATGATTATTGATGATGGTGATGAGGATGATGATAATGATAATGATAATAACAGAGACAGAGAGTAGAGAGACTTCACTTGGCTGGGGATTCTACATCGGGCCTGACTGCAAGCACATACAAGAACATTGAAATTGTAATCCTCAAAGTGCAACACTTTACTCCACTGAGCCAGGTATAAAGTCTTACACCAACAGACATCTCTACATAGAGCATTCAGCAACAGTGGTATTTCTGTCCTGGCTGCAGCCCTCGAGCTCCACATACACCACCTGTTCCACCGGTGGCTGGTCTGCACCCGCTGCCTCCCTCTACAGCATTCCTCCTTACAACACGATGATCGATTACAATATTTTTGATGCCCGTGTTGTTTACGCGTGTCCTCGGCGTGACTGAATGTCAACACTCAAGGGAATGTTTACCTCGGGAAGAATAATCCTGTTCCAAAGCCCGAGTCTGTGTGCCCATTCAAATCACCGTGGGCCAAGGCCATTCTGATGTATGCATTATGCCCACTTCATCCCGTGTGACATTCAAAGTCACTTTGTGAATACAGGCGTGCACTTTTAATAAGATTTCACCAATGCATTATATGGATGAGTTTTTTTTTTTTCCCTTTTTTTTCTTTTTTTCTTATGGCCACTCATCTGTGAACCAAACAAACCACATTCATGTCCCCTGCTGTGGCGGCGTGTCCTACCTGTAGAATGAAGCCGAAGCAGAGAGAACTAATAAAATAGGATTAGTGTCACACACAAAAGTCAAATGAAGAGCACATATCTCAAAGTAGATTAAAACCACTGTGCTCCTATACCAAGCAGGGAAACAGTGATGGGGGGGCTTTTTGCAGAGGCTGAGACATTGCAAATGCACCGTTGAAAAAAAATGTCAAAACATCAACAAGCATTTCTTTGCGACATAAAGATTCAATCAAAACAATTAATTGGAATTAATGTTGGAATGAAGAGGGTAGAGACTGAGTGGAAAATGAGAGTAATGCTTTTATCATTGAAATGTTACATTTGACATTTTATCTATGCATACAAATACACATCTCTATTACCTATTGCTGCTGCTTTTTAACACTGTTACACTGAAATTAACATTTTTTTCGTGACTCAAATTGAGAACGTGCCAGTTATATATTTTGGTGAGATGGCAGGTAAACACCGTGGAACACTCTGGCTGTTTATTTCAATGAAAGAATGTGTACATCCTCCAGTGATTTAAAGAGTTCCAACCTTAGCGGCACCTGCTGAATACTGCGGCTACACCGGGCGGCTCCAAGTGGTGTTTTGCTGCTGTGTAAATATGACGGAGAGACGTGCAGTGATGGAGCATGTGTTGCTCAACACACCCGCCACAAACAAAGAAGGAGTCAGTAAAAATAACTGCCTGCCCTTAAAAAAAAACCAACACACTTTTCAATGCGGTAAATGCCACGCTACTCATACTCAATCACGTTCAAGTAATAAACAACTTTAACGTCATCACACTGCAATGGGGGAAATTTGTTAACTTTGATGCACACTTGACATTGTAAATTGAGGTTTAACAACTATTTTCTGGCCATAGTTTATGTTGAACTTGCAGAAAAATCATTCTGCTCATAGGTTACCGGTGACAATCCATTATGTCAAAAGCCAGGACAGAAATATCATACCATATTCAAAAACAAGTATATATATGTATTATATACATATATACAAAACATTTTTTGCCTTAATTTGCAAAAGAGTGAGAGGAGGAAGGAAAAATGATATTTATATATTAATATCCCATGATCCTAATGACAGAAATTTAAATTCCTTAAATAAAGTCCTGCTAAATCGTTTTATATCCCTTTTCAATATCAGTGTCTGTTTTTAAGGATAGTTGATTTGCAGCTCTACACATTTTGCGCCCCTAGCCCTGTGACACAGGATTGCACTATAATTATGGATTTAAGGGCAGATCAAAAATATGTCATGTTTGCTCATAACTAATTCATGAAGATTGTAGTGCATCAACTCAAACAGATGCTATGTGCGCTGTGAATTCTGACTCTGGGCTTCCCGAGCGTCTCCAGACCTGCATGCAAATTACTTTGGGGAATTTCATACTGTTTAGAGTTTGCCAGGGAATTTTCTCTGCGCTAATAGGTGATTGTAGCTAAATAATAACATGCATTTAAATGGGATTTCTATTTCTCTTTTATTTTTCAAAGAAACCGAGGATGATACCCTGTTTGGTAGGTGTCGACTTTAATGGTTTGGGTGTTGGGTGTCGTGGAGTCCACGATGTGCGGCGCAGCCAGGTCGTGCTGTTCAACATCCATCATTTAATTGAGCACTGCATCACTGTCATAATACTTAGTGTCGGCGTGAAAACACTCGTATTGTTCAGACATGTTGAACGTTGGCGGGGGGCAAATCTTTTGCCTGAGTAGCGTTATCTATCAATCCGTCCCCGGTGCTGAGCGCGGGGACCGCGGGCCGCAGCACGCAGCCAGGAGGGAGAGATGCAAAGAGTTTTTAAATATCCTCATTCATTCTCCTCCCCTCAGTAGGTCCACGCGGCGTAATCATCTATGAATAGCCGGCCGATCCGACACGGAAAAAAAACAAAAAACCCTCCACGGCCTCGGGATGAAAGAAGGACGTGAACTGTGACGCTGATATTTAAGACCAACGACACTTGTTTGAGTTTTACATGCAATCTAATTATTTTGGGAAATAGTTGTCGTAGTGCTACGAGAAGTTCCATCTACAGTTTATGTGGTTTGTTTGCCACCGGGGATCTATCTAACAATGCACGCACACACGCACACGCGCACACACACGCACACACATATGAAAATGGGATGGGAAAGCGTGAGTGACAGCTTGTCCAAGTTGAGTGACAGTAGAAGTGGTAGAAGTGGAAGGCTGTCGATGACCTCCGTGATCATTAGAAAGACATTCGGTGGGAGCGAAACAGCTTTTCACAGAGATAGAAAGAAAGAAAGAAAGAAAGAAAGAAAGAAAAAAAACTTTGGTGCGTACACATTTGAATACAATCCCCTGTGTTCAAAATGAAGTGAAGAGATTGAACAAGTCACATTTATTAACATTTGATTCCCAATTAAATCCACCTGATGGCTGAAACACAGTGGTTCTTGAAAAACAGTCACTCCCCAAGTGCAGGCACATTTTCATTTCCATTTAAAGACACACATTCTGAGGAAGCGTTACAGGTTAAAAGTTGTTATAATTACCCAAAACATCTCCGGCAAATGCAAAATGCAAATGAGACATCCCACAGAAACTGGTGTGTTTCCTGGGTAATTTATTTTTCTCAACCGGCTTGTGCTTTTATGTGACTTAACTATAATTTGTTGAACTCCTGTTCCTCTCTGAAATTACCGCATATGAAATAGTCTTTGATTACCAAAGTATTATTTTCACATCACTTAACCTCTCAAGAACAAATCCTGCCTCAGACAAAGAGTCTCTCTCCAACCCCATATCCATGGCAACAGTCTTGTCTTTTTCAGAACCATTAAAGTCATTTCTTTCCTTCTTTGACAATGAGATAGAAAAAGCTTTAGAAATAATCCACGAATACATTTAAAAAAAAACAAAAACCTGCTATATCATTTTAAATATGTATGTTAAATTTAACAAGTTGTAGCCTGAAAGTTATTTTATTTATGTATTTTAGCATTTGGCATACCAGTAATAGTTTGTTTTATTGTGGGAGTTTGCAGATTTATTTGATTTTGCTTCATGAGAATTTCATCCCAGAGACCCCAAACACTGGACACACACACACACAGACACACACACACACACACACACACACACACACACACACACACACACACACACACACACACACACACACACACACACACACACAGTTGGAACATACCAACCTCAAACTTTGTGGCTCTTCTCATGCTTCTCAAGTTGAATGTTTGCCTGTTCCACATTTTGCTCCTAAATCACTGTACTCCCCGGGGCTCAAGGTGTCGCTTGAGCCAGCACTATATTAGATATGATGCTTTCATAAAGTCCTACCAATTCCCAATGGCCATGAGGGACTTAAGGGAGCCTACATTAGGCAGCCATGTGGCTGACCTGAATTTTAAGGCCACACTCCAAAAAATGTCTGTCTTGGCACCTCATTCCACCTTCACCTCCTCATATTTCTTTCAGTGTTTGAGTTTTTTCCAGTTTAATGTGGTTCAAGGGGGTTTATGGCAACCTTCCACTCTTACTCAGAACCATTAGTCATTTTTCTTTTTTGACAATTAGTTGAAAAAGGGTTTTCTTAGCAAATATTACTTTTGAAATAACTTGAATTCAATTGAAATATGTATGTTTGATCCTAGACATATCCTGAAAACCCAATGAATGTCTTGTCAAAACATCAGTACTGTTTAGCACTAAACTTAAGGTTTAATGTGGTTCAAGGATGTGTATTTCGCGTGCATTCTGCATATACACGTTAGGGACCAAGCAGTGAGGCACAAAGAAAAACGCCAAATTTGTTTACCAAGTAACACAAAAATGAGATTGTAGTCAATAAAAAATGGTCAAAATAAACATGTGATCGTACCAATACATGCACATGCGGTTTGAAAATACAACCACTTGTATCACAGAGATGCTTATTTGCATCAACACATGCAACCAACGGTTCATGATCAGGATCAGAAATGATGCTTTTCAGAAAATAAATCATCCGGTTTCAATCATCTTTCAATCACCCCCCCCCCCAGAGGACTTGGTACAGTCCAACGAGCCTCTTCCTTCATTTAAACTCTCTGGTGTGACAAACATGTATGTTGCCTGTCCTGGACCTGGTAGGACACCGCAGCAGACAGTTAAATAAAATAAAAACACATCTTAGACCAAAAATAACAGCACCGAGTACGTACTCGAATGACGAAAATTAGGAAATTCCAAAATTCTTACGAGGAGTGAGTATGAAATATGAAGCAATAGTGTGCGTTGTGTCACTGATGTCAGTGAACTGTCCGTTTAAAGTCACTTCAACTCACGGTTTTTGTATCAAGGGTCCAGTTGACAAATGACAAAAACCGAATTCTAGTCAAAACTTTAAAAAGCGCTCTCGGCTTCTAACGAGCCAGATGGTTCCAAGAGTAAAAGAACGTGTGTTTTGGTCGAGGCCCCACCATGGCCCCCCGCCATATCCCGGGCTCTGCCGCAGGAGCGCGAGATAAAAACGAAGCCGGGCCGCGGAGTGAATGTGGGCCGAGCGCTGGCCTCCCGCTAGCTCCACCGGAGGCCTTTGCCAGGACTCGTCTCCCCGGAGGGCAGCGCTCATGTCCCGCAGTTTTGTAATGTCACACGGAATGAAGACCATCTCCCCGGGCCCCCAAACTTTTTTCCCCGCTTTTTTCCGGTGACACGCTGTTTCATCAGTGTCATTTAGGTGGTCTTTCCATTTGAGTAACTGCCTAGTTGTGGAGGTGGGTGAAGGTTGTCACGAAAGGGAGCTCTCTTGGCCGGGCGCCAGAGTGCAATGCTCTGTTTCGGGGGGTTGATGGGTGCTGTTCAAGTGTGTGCATGCGTGTGTGTGTGTGTGTGTCCATGCATAGACTTTTTCTCCCTGCGGGGAGCCTTGGCAGCAGGTGTGACATGTAGTAATGGAAAATTATGCCGTACAGTGCAAAAACTCTTCCGAATGGGGTCACACACTATCGACTCCAGCGAGCGCCTAACAGAACAACCACTCACCCTTTAATGAAAGCTGTCACATTTTTGTTAGTGCTGGACTTATTAATGCATATTCATACAGTTTTGTTTCCCCCCCCCCCCCCCCAGATTTTCCAGCTTCGATCAAATCCTCCAGAGATGTGAGAGGTTATGGTTCGGGGGCACGTCGGGAGCTTTTTAATTTCTTGGCTGCTCTGCAAACTGTGTAGGGGTTGCCGCTCTGCGCTCCATTCAATAACGATGAAAGTGATCATTCATCAAAGGACGTTATGCAGATTCTGGATTAAAACTAAAAGTCTGCCCTCCAACCCAGTATTCGGCCCCGGGTGATGGAACCTTTCCGTCGATGACCCTGTGAACCTTAATCTGGCTCCTGCTTCCAGTTGTACTTGTTGGTTGCTTGATTTCTTTTAAATTAAACTGGGCCAAAAAAGTGAGAAGTGACATAATTATCCGGATTGGAGTCTATTAACCATTTGCGGGTAAAGGCCAGGAAAATCTTACAAAAAAGAGCTGATCAGCAATATATATCATAGGTTTATCCCCATTATTTTCACATGGATAATTTTAACCACCTTATTTTATCGTCCAATAATTGTTATTTGTTATCACTATGCTCTGATGCGGAGCTTCCGGATCTTTTCTGACTCACGGCCCACTTGAAAATCTTAAATGTTTGTGGCCATTCAAGTGATCCAACCACATTCATTAACGATCAAAGGAACCACCACACAGCGATTGAGCACGGACAGTGGCGATTAAGGTCGTGTTCCATAAGTTCCTATCTATTGGTTAAACACAAAAAATGTTAATGTTGAAAATATTATATCATAAAACAACATTAAAAGCTTTGTTTTGCCAATGATCAGGCAGCTTGCATGCAATACCCCCGAAGGCCACTAGGGGAGCGCTGCACACATGTTGACAAGGTTGACGCCGCTCCCATTAATCAGATTTTCTCTCAATCTCGTTTTGTGTTGTGGGTTTTTAATTATGCATTTTGCGAATTGGCCAAATCATTTACCTGGCAGGATTGCCGCTCTCCAAAAAGGAACCACATCTTTGCTTGCCAACAAATACAGTACATTTAGTTATTGTTATTAATAATTGTGACGACATTACTAATTGCTCAAAACGCAGAAATTTAGAAATATACAATCTGTTTTCCTTATATCTGGTGTTTTTTTCCTCCCTCTCCCTTTAGGATGTGCCTTTCTAACATACTGTGCCAGAGAGTCAGCGTTAAAGGCCCAGAGCGCCCTCCATGAACAGAAGACTCTGCCAGGGGTAAGTGCTCTGATGTGCCCTCTGTCATAGGCCACGGCCCGCGGGGTCTCCGCCTTCGTGCGGAAAAGCAAATACAAACACGCGAGGACGCATGGCGGCCGACACATTCAAACAGATACTCGCAAGCAGAAACACCAGTATGGGGACGCGCGCGCGCTCACACACTTTCTCGGTCCAGTTCAATACATGTCCTCACACACACACACACACACACACACACACGCTCATGCAGAAGAAGAAACACACTGACCATTTGCATACACACACACGGACACGCAGACATCCACTCTACCTCGCTAGGAGTGTGTTTGGAGGCCTATCTCACCTTGCAGCGTCTTATTACACTAATCACACCGGCAGAGATATTTGATAAGCGTTTTTCCTCACAACAGCCCGTGCCGTCCTTCCACCGTCCTCTCACAATATGGCAGCCACAGACATTAATTGCTTCCACTGTCATTATCACATATAATCAAACAAATAAGTATGAACTATAATTTTTTTACCATGTATGTCACCATCTGGTGTTTTTCTTTTACTTTTCCTTTTTTTTGGGTTTGGGGTGGGGTTTATGTATTGTTTGCCAGGGGCGAGCAATTGTTTCAAATGAGACGAGAGCGCTCTTCAAATTGAGGCGCAGCAATTAGGTTTCTCTTCGGCCCACCTCAAGAGCTGAATCCCAATCTGAGAGAAGACATCAGCTTGGGTCTATCTCGACTTGACGTGCGGGTTTTTTAGACTCCAGCAGCTGGGGAATTGGAGGTGTGATTGAATTAGGCCTGTAACCCCCCTGAGGAGGTAAAGCCGCTTTGACGGCGCTCTATCACCACCCCCACCCCCTCACCACCACCGCCTCCACCGCCACCCAACCCCGGTTCCTCTGCCGTATCTCAAGATACCCTCCTGGGTTGGGGCCTTCAACAGAGCCTCAGGGTTTCCATCTTAATCTCCAGGGAGGGCAAGAAAGAGTGTGTGTGTGTGTGTGTGTGTGTGTGTGTGTGTGTGTGTGTGTGTGTGTGTGTGTGTGTGTGTGTGTGTGTGTGTGTGTGTGTGTGTGTGTGTGTGTGTGTGTGTGTGTGTGTGTGTGTGTGGGTAAAGAGGGCGAGAGAGAGATAGAGACAGAGAGAGACAGCGGGATCGGCGCAGGGAGAACGAAAGGAAAGCAGAGAAAAAAAGAGGTTAAAAAAGAGAGAAAGAATCGAAGAGAGAAGACAGCGAGCGAGCAGAGGGGGAGCGAGAGGGTGGGAGGAGGGAAGGGGGAAGCGAGGAAAGGCAGACGGACGGACAGGGAAAAGAGTCCATGAAGGTGGAGGGGTGGAGGTGGATGATGATGATGATGAAGAGCTGATGCTGCTTCTCCTCCTCAGAGTCAGGTTAATCAGCTGTTTGTGCTGCGGGGAATACGCGCGCGCGCGCACACACACACACACACACACACACACACACACACACACACACACACACACACACACACACACACACACACACACACAGCCAGGCTGCCTATCTCATTGAGCCCTCCCGCCACTGTATACCCAACTCACTTTGTACGTCACTACGGTGCTATGGATGCTCCTCTTATAGAGTGACGTTCTTATTTGTCCTCCATCCAGAGAGGGGGTTAAAGGCGTGCTCCAAGGGGTCCGGGCAAACATTTCCCCTCAACAGCTCCCAGCGAGGGGTCAGCCCTCCAATCCCAGGCTGAGCACGGCCTCCATATTGAAAGCTAATAAAGATGTTCTCCCATTCTGCGCGTGTGTGTGTGGGTGCGTGCTTGTGTGTGTGCATATGTGTGTGTGTGTGTGTGTGTGTGTGTGTGTGTGTGTGTGTGTGTGTGTGAGAGAGAGAGTGAGCGAGAGGGAGGGAGGGAGAGGGCGAGGGACAAGCCTCATTGTCACTGTCGTCATGGCCTGATGGTTTGAGATGCCTGCGCTGTAATGCAGCCATTCCATTTCCTTCTCCACAGACTCGTCGGGGGTATGATTATGCGGCGGGCTCCCGGTTCTGAATGCCGGGTAGCCTAAAAGCATTTACCTGGAAATAAAGAATTTAATTTCAATGAGATAGCCCATGTGGGCGAAAGTCTTTCTCCTTCCTTTGCGAGCAGACAGATGTAACAATATAAAAAAAAAAGGAGCTAAATATTGTTTTTTTATTATAAGGATAGGCCTTTGATGATGAAATAATGGAAAGGAGACCATGTGTATCCATTTAGAAATATTGAACGGTGAACTGGATATTTCGAGCTGACTTGTCAAACCAAACATCATGTTCGGCGTGTTCGACTTGCAAAATAAAACCAGTCAAAGCGAAATGACGAGGGGGCGGGGGGACGGGCAGGGGTGGGGGGGTTGGTGAGGGGGTTTGACGGGGTCACATTTCGGTTGAAATGTGAAGTGGCTGAGTGAAGTCTGTCATAAAGGCTGTTGTCTGGCGCACACGGACGAGGGGAGGCCGGAATGAAATGATGTGGCCGGAACAAAGTGTGTCGAGGAGCGGGGAGGGTGAAATGACAAGAGCTCTTTGTTTTCGGTCTGAAGGGGGCTTCGCCCGAGGTGGGCTGGCTGATCCGCAAGTGGACGAGAAGAGAAGAGGCCGAGGGAGGGGGACGGAGAGCGGGGGTGGCGGTGGTGGGGTGGTGGTGGTGGTGGTTGGGGGGGGGCAGCGATAAACAAAAACAAAGAGAATGAGTCAGAGAGAGCGAGTTAGACCGAGGGAGACTAACCCGGACAGACAAAGAGATGGAGAGCCATGCAGCGGCGGGAGAGGACGCGGAGGAGAGGGAGGGGGTATTTGGAGCGACGGTAGAGGGGTGGAGGGGGGCGGGCGCGGCTGGGCGCGGGAGGCTTGTTCTCGGCAGGAAGCCACGACGCCCTCAGTCATCCCAGAAGCCGGCCGCGAATCTCGGATTTGCCACCTCCAGAGTCCCGACTCCTCTCCGCCGACGAGGCATCCTAATGTGTGCGCCGCAGCCGAGCCGCCATAAGGGAATCCCCGCGCTCCGTTTGGGCTGAGGAGGGTTTTGTTTACATCCTTTGATTAATTGCATGTAAAGCGTATAATGAGCTCTTGATGTCCCGTGCATCAGATCCCGCTGCTTTAGTTTGTACAGTAAATGTAATTGGAGAATCTTCCTTCCCTCGGTGCACTCGCGGAGCCATTGTTAACACGAGCAATCAGCTTAACTGCCAGTCGTTGTGAGGAGATGGGTTACTTTGGGTCTCGCTTCTCTAGTATTTCTACTTGATTGTCCCCCCCCCCCCGCCCGATTCTATCTGCACATCTCGGCGAAATCTTCCGGAAGAGACTGTGTTGGAAGATTTTGTTTTAGAGTGAATGGATCACGCAAAAAAGGATGAGAGATTGCTTCTCCTTTTGATATTGATTGACCGTATTTGATAAGTACCATCCGTGCGGCACTTGAAATCGGACCAAATTGAAACACCGATATTTTCTCCTCCCACTTACAACTATACTCATCATTGACACAAGAGATGATGTATACAAGGTGGAAATGGCTTTTATCTTAATTTTCTTTTCTCCTCCCCCAAAAAAGCGCCCCCACACTCAAATCATCACATCATTGGGAAGCCACGCCCACATCGGGAAGCCACGCCCACCCACGAGCATCAGCTTGCTTGACGTGAACCTTTCAACTTTGCAGTTGGCTGGTCGACAACTTTCTATCCGTCGCTCAAAGGTCACCTCGTGGAATCGTGATGTGGCGGAGACCCAACCCTCTCAGTTCTGGAGATGATAAGTCAACCGTTAGTCATTGGAATAAAATAATGTTGCTGAATAATTTCAAATGCTGTGTTTAATGAAAACCGAATTACGATTGAAGGTCTCTTTAAGATACTTGAAGCCAGCTTCAAACCATATTTGAAGACGCCATTTCTCCCACGTCAGATCGGTACCTGGAAATACGCATGGTTTGTCGTCTGCAGATCAAATGGCCTTCAAGCATGCTCCTGCTGGAGCCTGGAATCTGCAAATGAATCCTGAGACTCTACGTCCAGGGCCGTGCAGCCTCTCGCTACTCTCAGGCCAATTAACTCTTGGTGTCTGAATATAACATGCATGCTAATTGAGTGCTAGTGAAGCCCAAAAGCCAATTAAACTTTCTAGGGAGAAAAAAAAAACAACATTTTTTTTTTTCTTGTTGGTTCTTTTGCGCTTGTACTGTGTGCGTTCTCGGGTGGCACCGCCGGATCGTACTTGTCATTTCATCATACTTTGAGGCGTCTGCAGACAGATCCACATTTCTCAGTTTCTGTCGGCGAGTTTCTGCTGCACCTGACCTCTTTATTGATAACAAGGCAGCCAAGCGCAACGGTGTTGGGGAGGGGGGTGAGGAAGAAAGTTCCCAACCCTTCAGAAGTGCTTCTCCTCAAGTTTAAAAGGGTGAGCTGGAAGGCTTCTGCTTCCAATAAAAGCAGCAGCAAAGTCTTGGGGTTTAACTTTTCTTTTTTCTGTCTCACCCTCCCCCTCTCTCTCCCCCTCGCTTGCAATTTGTTGTCATTTTTGTCATTTTATGCAAGCGAAAGGTGCGGAAAATTGACTTCTGCATGTGTCACACCGAAATGGGTCAGGGGGAGATTGTGCAATATCAGTGTTGGGTGTCACTAAGCGGGCGGCCATGGACCAGCGCGCGTGCTTGGGAGACGTTCACTGCCCCTCCATCGAGCCCCTTTTTGTCTGCGTCTCTGTTTGGGAAATCCCTGAAAATACACTTAGCACACTTCATTTTTTATTCTATGAAATTGTGATGATTTACATCTAAAATTTGGATGCATAACTCCCCAACCATTGAAAAGATATAGATTTTATCGCTATTATTATATTTATATTACATTTATTCACATATGAAATCATATAAATTATAATATTAATGACGTTTTTATTAATCTAATAAATCTATCAAATTATGCTTTTGTCTTTTGTTCTGTAATAGGAGAAACATTTTCTGATGGAGACACACACACATACACACTCACACACACACACACACACACACACACACACAATGACATACGGACATAATCCCTTCCCTTATCCTCCTTTATCTCTGAAACATGTTAATTGATATATTTAGTGGCGCGGGCCTCGTCAGGAGGGTTCCAGGTGTAAGACGTTGTGTCACGGGGCCTTATCAGAGGACGCAGTGGGCTGCTCTTCCACGTCCACTCCTGGACAGGCCTGCTGCGGCTTAAACTAATTACCCGGGCCACACGGGGCCTTCACACATTCTTTTAAGGGACAAATCGTGTTCTGTTGCTGGTCAATTTGTCTTCCTTGGCAGATTTGTCAACCCCCAGCATCCATAAGTGGTTCTTTTAATAAAAAAAAAAAAAAAAAAAAAAGCCTGTGCAGCGGTTGTAAGTCCCCCTCCCCCTGCGCCGCTCTCCTCATCATCAATTACGTCTATATCATTTTCTTTCTGTCGCCTGTTATAGAGAAGAAATTAAAAAGGGCCATTGTTTTTCTTATCCCTCTGGGATAAAAGCATTTACAATGCTGCCGCGCAGCGCACAGCCGTCATGACGATTAGTGAGTGAATGGAATCACAATCCAGGGATGCACCCGGCATTGTCTTCTATTATGTGGCTAGTGGCCCTCAATATTGTGCAGAAATTAATTTGGTTCCATCTGATGAGATTTTCAACCTTTGAAGAGTTAAAAATGTTAATCCTGGCAGACAGGGGGCCGATGCGTTTGGTTTTCTTTCCTTTTATTTTCTTTATATTATTATTATTTTTTTTTTTTCCTTGCAGCTCTGGAGAGGGCACACACATAGCTCATGGTGAGGCTGCCCTTAACCAGCCCATAAAGATGGCAGGCTGGAAGCAGCGGACAGATGAGAGGGCAAGATAGTGCTTTTTAAAGGCCGCGGGGCAGGAGAGTTTTAGTGTACATAGGTTGGAGAAAGCCAAACCCATTTGTCCTTTCCACCTCCAGCCCTCACAGCAATACGAGCGGAGTTGAGAGAGGTTGTTATTGTGAAAGGGAATGGAATCTAATGAAAGAATCTGTAAGGTACAAGGGCAAGTAGTTACATAGGAAAGCAAGACAGAGATGTTGCTCTTGAATGACATGAAAAAATGCCACTGTTGTGGCTTGGCAACATGCTCATGTTTTTGTCAAATATCCTCTGAAAGCAATCAAACTTAAAAGACCAAAAACAGTTTTCCACTGAATAGCTGGAAATTGGGACATTTGCTGATGTCACTTACAAACGCTTGAATGGACTGGATGATGAACCACAGCTACTGGAATGGAGTTGGAAGTAAACTCTGGTTTTGATTTGTCCTTCCAAAGTATGTCTTACCCGAATATACAGGAAAACATTCTAAAATCTATAATTCAACTTCCATATATATATGTATTGTATCTAATGTATAAAGGCCCAAAGAAAACCAGAAAATCGACAATCGGTGTGAGTGTTTCCGTTCAATTAATACAACTGTTCCAAATGCTTTGGGGGTAATATATTCTCTGCAAAATCTGATGGTTGAGTTTAGGGTGTGTATGTCATGTTTTGTGAATTATATATCGCGTCAATTGCTAAACATCAAGAAAAACTGTGTTTTCGAGTTTGCTGCTGCGCACGGGAAATGTATTCCGCGAAACACCACCACACGCCGCACAGTCCACCGCGGGCTTCACAGAACGACCCATACACATGCACACTTACTGACACACACCTACACACTGTATTTCTCCCGTGCTGACAGCAGTGGGTGGGGTGGGTGGGGGTGGGGGGAGGGGGTGGGTGGGTGTATGCCAGTGCATGCTCGCCTGCTCTAATTTATCTGCTTCTTTGGCTGTAATGAGGCAGAACTGGTGAATGTGGGGACAGCATTGTTAACATTGCTGCTTCACTGGAATGCAGGAGAAGCCTGACGGAGGGTACACCTCACGTCAGCCCCCCACCCCCACCACCCCACCGCCGGATGACACCCCCGACGCCACTCATTGTAATTGTTCTCTATCAACAACAAACATATTCATTTTATACTTGCTGTGCTTCACACCGCTCTTGTGTTTTTGTTATTCTAGCTCTGGCGTCGTACGAGACAGCTTTATGGGATAAGTAAGATTGTAGTTACAGTATCCAGTATGAGTCCTCCCAGCTAATCTATTGCTTGCCGAGCTGGGAATTTTAACCTGACAAGCTTAGTGAACATATTTCAAAGTCCTTGAGTGTGGATTGGAAAAATAGTTAAATCACCAGCGGTATATATATGACCATATTTGGCATGAAAGATGATGATCAAAATAAGGTAGGGTGTGGTTGTGGTTATTGCCTTTTACTTTGGGGCTTGTAGTCCAGTCGGATTTGATGTTGTAATGCAATACTATCTGAACAAAGTAAACATGAAAGCATCACTTTTTAAAGATCAGGCTACTCCCAAAGAGGAGCCGAGAACAAAAAAGCAAGGAAAAAAACAAAAAAAAAAAAAGTAGGATCTTGTTATTCCTATTGACTAAAACAGCACGGCTCGCTTAATGAGGGCAAATTGCGGCTCCATTAAAGGAAATCTCCATTTGCACAAGATCAGCCACAAAGGAAAACTGGTATTATTCTTTTTTAAGGCGAAACCTTTTTTTTTTTTTTTTTTCTCGATCACTGGGAATCGACCTGAGTTGACTCCCAATCATCCTGTCATCTGAGCCATCCTGAGCCGAAGAAGGTGGTCCCGATTGCTCCTTTGTACTTTGTTTTGCAGCTTGGCGTGCGGCGGTCGGCTGAAGCCGTTCTCTCGGTACTGGATCAATTCAAAAGATTCTGATGCCAGTCCTTGAATCTCACTGATCAAAAGAAGAAAAAATACCGGAGTTTTCATTTAAGGCAGATCTTGTGCAAATGGAGAAGGTTGGTCTTATGGGGTTGTCCATCCACTCTACAGATTAATTGGCGCCAACAAAACAAGAAAAATACCAATAAGTAGCTACAGTACAGTGTTTATTTATCCCCAGAACGTCTGAGCAGTCTGGTCCTCTGAGCACTGCAGCCATGGTTCACATTCATAAAGCTACACCCGTTCACCCAGGGGATCCGCCCGGAATAAACACGACCACAAGGGCAACGCTTCTTATTGGCCACTTGCAGAACCGAGGTCAGGTGCCTCGTTTAAACGTTATTTCGTCATTCAGAGAGAGGTCGTTTTCTACTTTTCTGCTATTCTCCTTCACCATCTTTATGTTTTCTCTGTCGTCTGTTTCACTCTGTTCAAAAAAAATGTGTGTTTATGGGACGAGTGGTGAGAATTGTTAGCGATGTCTTCTTGGACAGTGTTGAATCAGGGAACCACAGGGAATCAGGCTGGTCCTGTGTATAAAAAAAAACAAAAAAACCCACAAAACTAACTTTTTAAGCCGCACATTTAGTATTACCATCCTTCGCTTCCCCTCCTTTGCTTTCCTTTCTTTTGTCTCGATACCACTGGGGCCAGTCGCTCCCCTTTGAATTTCGCGGCACACTTTAACGATCATTGGCAGGAGCGCGGCAAACAAACATTCACACAAAGGCGGGAGAAAAGAAAGGAACAAAAAGTGACACTGCGGAGTTCAGTGAAGTGCCGCAGAACAGAGAAGCCTCCGATAAAGCGGTTAATCACTCGCGAACGTGTGAACCGAAACGACGCGAGCACTTGACACGCGCGTACACGTACATGCATGCGGTCATCTGGGCAATCGGGCGTAGACACACACACACACGTGCACATAGGCACGAACACAAACCCACCTATGAAGGCATACGTTTAAGCACAGTACGGAAGACACACACACGCACAGACACACACACACACACACACAGACACACACACACACACACAGACACACACAGACACACACACACAGACAAACAGACACACACACACACACACACACACGCACAGACACACACACACACACACACACTCACACACACACACACACAGACACACACACACACACACACACACACACACACACACACACACATAGGCACAGACCGACACAAACACACAATCCAGGTCCATGAAGTGTGTGTGTGTGTGTGTGTGTGTGTGTGTGTGTGTGTGTGTGTGTGTGTGTGTGTGTGTGTGTGTGTGTGTGTGTGTGGGCGCGCGCGTTATTTATATAAATAGCTCAATCTTATCCGGGAGTCACAGGCCCCCGACTGTCCCTGGACCCCATTTTGGGAGCCAGCGGTGAAGTGAAACACGACATACACCTCCCTCACCTCCTCTCCCGACGAGATTTGCGACCATGGCTCTGCCTCCTGAAGTCTCTGGGGCAGAGAGGAAGAGGGAGAGAAGACAAAAAAAAAAAAGGGGAGGCAAAGTGATGAGTCATCATGAGAGTGAAAGAGAGAGAGAGAGAGAGAGAGAGAGAGAGAGAGAGAGATGCAGTCTTGCATAATTAACACCAGAGCATCTCCAGGACAAACTCCTCCATCAGCGTGTCCAAAGGATTAACTACGCCACGCTCCCCGTATCGCCTTCCCTTCCCCCTGTTCCATTTAAGGAAGAAAATGACCTTGCACTTGTTTACATGCTGATTAAAGACAGGAGGCAGACGAGGGGGCGGGGAGGGGGAGAAAGTCAAACTGTAATCAGCAGAGTTTGCTATAACTAAGTTATTTTAGGTGGAGAGTTTTCTCCTCCGTATCTGCCGAGGGTCGGAGGATAATTACGTCCCCTTTTCCCGTCCGACCCTCCATCTGCAAACCGTGGCAATCGTTTCCGACTCGAACGTAATGAGACGCTCGACTCGGTCTCGTGCCCGGGGTTGGCGCCACATACAAGTGCCTCACTCATCGTTTGAGATGCAGCTCGACCCTGTATGTCAAACTTGTCCGTGAATTAAAAGGTAATAAACAATATATTTTTAATTAGGCCTGATGATAATATTTTGAGTCTGTTTTGAGTCATCCCCGTGCTGTTCCGTGGGGTTAGTTGCTGCACCAAGTTGCGGGTCGACACCATTAATTAGAATGTGGTCGGGGCCGGGTCAAAAGTCCACCCCGCCCCCCAAAAGACCACCTGAAGACCTCACGACCTTGAAGAACACTTTAGAAAACGAAATGCTTCTAATGCAGTATCAATGACTTTTGAAAATTGGAGATTTGTGCAATTTTGATGTCAGGCACCATTTTCTGAAAACGGCTCAGAAAAACCCACTTATGTTCAATCCGTAGAATTTCTGGATGTTCGAGGTGTCCTTTTCACACCATGCGGAGAAAGGTGTGTTTAGGACCCTGAGGCTAACATTACCCTACATAGCTGACATGTGTCTGGAATGAGTTTAGCGTAATCAACAGTACTGTAATTACACTAATAGTTGCACAAAAAAAATAATGAAACAGTGGCTGGTGGAATTAAGGCTTTGAAAACTAGGGCTCACTTTACGACCGTGCGGGGAAATGTTTGGCGGCTCCGATACCAGGAATTCCATGGGAGTCCTTGAAGCAGTCAGTGAGTTTGATTCATTCCGTGAGGCCCGCATTAAAAAATATGGCGACTTGGCAACGGAACCCCCTTCATTATCCTTGTTATTCATACATTCACCAGAGGTACAGTAGGTGCACGGTGTCCAACCCCCAAAATATAATCCCACGTTCCGGCCCTCACCATGGCGGCCTCGACTGCGCCACCGATCGCTGTTGTCGGGGGAAGAAAGATTGATTTTGAATGCATTGGTTGGAAAAGGAGTTGTGGATCGGAAATGGGTGGGCTTATCCTTAAATAACACCAGCCAGGCTGTGTGGCTGTGGCTGGTGCTGTAGCGCGAGAAAAAAAAAAAGAAAAGGGAAAAAACAAAAAAAAAGCCCATCTACTGTAGCAGCAAACACACAAAGAGTGGAGAGTGTGTGTCTATGTGTTGCTGTGTGAAGGAGGAGGGTGATGAAATAAGGTGTGTGGGAGATCGTGTTTGTGAGTTTAGTGGTTTTATTGCGCTGGGAAGGCGGTGGGGTCTGGGGCGCCATAAGACTGCACGGCGGTGTGGTCGACCGCCTTTTTTTTTTTTTTTACATTTTTATTTATTTTTTTTATGCCTACATGTGTTCGGGAGCCTGTGCCTGCACGTGCAAATGTATAGAAAACGGGTTCCCGTGCGTGGATGGATGCACGTGTCCGTTTGTGCCGGTGCTCCTGGAGCCGCCGGTGCTGTGGTGGTGTCTGTTGTGCACCGTCATCTCTCCCGGAGTGTCGCTGCCCTCAGGCGCTGGAGACCATCTCGCACTGTCTGGTGCCCATTTCTTTCCCCTCCCTCTCCCCATCTCCCTCTCCCTCTCCCCCTCCCTCTCTCTATCCAGCTCTCTCTCTTGTCCTTTTTTTCATAGCTTGTCCCCCCCCCTCCCCCTCTCCCTTTCTCTTTATTTTGGCAGGAAATCTTTCCCTCTATATAAGCTTCTGTATTTGCTTGTTTTTTTTTTGTGCCTCTTTGTTTCTCTCCCTGTACATGCTTCCTTCCGAGAGCTCAGTCCTCTCTGATCCGCCTGACATTCTGTCGCCCCGACTTGCCTGCCTCTCCTCTCCTCTATCCTCTCCTCCGCACTCTCCTCTCCTCTTCTCTCCTCTCTCCTCTCCTCTCCTCCCGCCTCTCTTCCCCCCTCTTCGCTCCTGTTTTATCGTCGCCGCCCCTCCCCTCCCCTCCTCTGCTCTCCTGTATCCTCCCCCCCCCCCCCTCCTCTGCTCTCCTGTATCCTCCCCTTCTCCTCTCCTCTCCTCTCCCCTCTCTCCCCCTCTCTTCTCCCCTGTTTGATCATCACCGCCCCTCCCCTCCTTTCCTCTCTTCTCCTCTCTCTCTCCTCTCTTCCTCTCTCCCTCCCCCCTCGCCTCCCCCCTCCCTTCCCCCTCTCCCCTTTTCTTTTTTCCTCTCCTCAGATAGCCCTTTGCATCAATGTTCATCGCTTGCTAAATTTAGCCATTAGGAGGAGGCACAAAACTAATGTTGAATTTCTGACTAATGCAGTGATACAGTGGTGCAGAGGGATCTAACGCGGGTGGAAAAAACATAATAAAAATACCGCAACTTTATCCGCGTCTGACCTTATTATACTCGCTCCATCAGTCAGAGCGAAATAAATAAAGGGTGTGGCTCTTTTGTTTTGTTTTCGGATGCTGTTTCCTAATCTGTGGTGTTACACCCTTGGCTCATTATCTTTGATAGATTTTTTTTCTGGACTTCAGCCGGAGCCAGACAATGTTTTGAGACTATGTCTGGCAATGTCTGGCAAGTCCAGATATCAAAATGATTTAACTGAATAACATATTCTTATAGCCTGGCATCGCCAGACCAATTTGCAAAATTTGCGAATTAGTCTGGCGATGCCAGGCTATCACAATATGGATATAAATGAAAGGAGAGATTCCAGACTAGTACGCATTCAATGCTTATTAGTCAGTTTATTTAAGAT
>NC_137190.1:10804468-10806968 GCF_960531495.2 Zeus faber | reverse complement strand
GTGGAACAAGAATAAACAAACTTTCTAATTATTTAATATAACAAACACAATAAATACATTTTATGTCACAAACATAATAAATACGTTACTTTCAATTTGTACTTAATTCCACTTATTGTGCTAACACTCTACAAGTCAAGAACACAGTTGAATAGATTAATTGCCTGTAATGTAATACAGACAACATTTATTGGGCATTAACATTAATTTGGAATTTGACCTATTATGGAAAGACTCGTCACTATTCAACACCTTCTCCCTTTTCTTTTTAAGCCGGCTGCGTTTTGCTGTAGGAAGCAGCATGTACATGAAATATCTTTAAAACAACCGTCTGTTCTTGCCTCTAAATCAAACTTTGTCATTGTTATAACTCACCGTGTTGTCTGTGGAAGTAGAGCTCCAGCCACAATGACGGACAGTTGACGTTTGTTCTCGTATGGGGACGTAGTTACGGAAGTTGAACTGTTTGACGCCGTATGGGGCAACAATGACCTAGTGACGTAATTTTAGTGGTGATGCCTTTCTGTGGATTGAATATTCCGATGGGTTACGGTTCCATGAATTTCGAAAAGTCGATGTCTTTCTGTGGGTAGTTACAATTTCCCGGGTTCTAGTTTCCCGACGCATTTCTTGTGCATGAAACGCATCATGCATTCACACAGCTCGGGTGGAGCCGACGTCTTGACAACTTTCTGTGGATGAATGTTGTTTTCATGTCCAAGTTTTCCGATGGGCTACGATTCCATGAAACCGGAAAACGGTTGACGTCTTTGGGTGATTATTTACAATTTTCAGGGAAATATTAGTACAAAAAGACCAAAGAGATAAAGCCCCGCCGAAGGTACACACACACACACACACACACTCACACTCACACACACACACACACACACACACACACACACACACACACACACACACACACACACACACACACACACACACACACACACACACACGCGCGCATGAACGAACAGGCCACAACCTCCACATTTATCAGGAATTGGATGGTGATGTCACAAGGCGTCTTACTCCACAAACTCATCTTGCTCCACCACCCGACGTTAAGTTTTTCGAACCCTGGCGTGTCGGTGATGCATGAATGTTTGGCTACTTTGGTCAACATTAGTCGGTTTTTCACTTATTCCTGCTCCATATGGGGATCGATTCGGATGAAACTCGAACCGCCAGATTTCTGAAACGTCCCAGCTCCAACAACACCTCAACCGTGTCCGTAGCTGCTGCGGTTGTTCTGTTCCAGGCAGTTTTAGCCGGAAAAGTGCCAAGGAGAATAATAATAATATTATAATCCGAAGAAAAACTAGAGGGTATAGGGTATATCATTAATAATTTACCTTTTTATTATTATTACCTTTTCCTGCCCCCGCTACCCTGACGTTGCAGGTGGTCGTGGTGTATTTGTGACTTTGGAGGCCTTGATGATCATTCTCCAAGAGATGATGATGTGGCCAGGGCCCCCGTAGGCACCTCGCCTTCCCAGCGCTGCAGGATCCCTGCTCTGGTGTGTGTGTGCGTGTGTGCGTGCGTGCGTGCGTGCGTGCGTGCGTGCGTGCGTGCGTGCGTGCGTGCGTGCGTGCGTGTGTGTGTGTGTGTGTGTGCGTGCGTGTGTGCGTGCACACGCGCGCTTAAACCGCTTCACCCGCTTCACCCACTTCACTGCAGGTGTTTTCGTGTGTAGGTAATTCTTCCTTCCGGGGTTTGTGTGAGTGCACACCGTTTTTTGAGCATAGAATTCACGGGGATTCTGCCCAACCTGTCCCTTACTTATGTGACATAATAATTTGCACACACAATTGTTACAATAATAACGTGATTTGATTTGTAACGTGACAACTGTTAGAACATATAACACTGTTGTGGCAACATTTTATCCTTATAGACAGGATCTTACCTTCCAGAAACGGATCCGCGTTTAGTTTATTCTACAGTTAAGTTGTGTTTCAACATACATCGCTGAGCATCATCACATGGAGGTGCAGGGTCACTAGAACCACCTCAAGGGGTGAACAATATGGGATACTTTTTGATCGACGCACATTAAGCATTGATTGTGCGCACAGATCTATCCATAAATATTGCACCGCCAGCTGCCAACTTTCACCTCCAACATCATTACTATGCATAGACAGTATATCTATACGTATCTGTTGTTACGGTAGGAAGTGAAAGAGCTGTGGCCCATCAGATTGTTTTGTTCAGAACGTTTTTACATGAATATCAGAAATGCAGATCTAAATGATACATTTTTGAAATGGTCTGACAAACTGGGGAGCGGCCGGCTGGGAGCAACCGGTGGCTGCTGAGCAACGTGTCGGGGTTCTCTGCCGTGCGAGTGTTGACTCCGTCTCCCTCCGCTCTGACGTTTTTGTCCCTCTGCCTTTCAGGCAGCGGCTCCCATTTGTAGTCATTTGCAAGGAACTCGATTACAGCGCTGACGAGCTTTGTTCTTTTTTTCTTTTTTTCTGGGTCATTGTGTCAC